>NW_024081463.1:700283-867296 GCF_003009895.1 Hyaena hyaena | reverse complement strand
GAGGGCACTTTGGGGATGAGCACTGAGTGTTATGTAGAAACTAATTTGACAATAAACTATTTGTAAAAAAAAATAAAATAAAATAAAATAAAAAAATATAGAAAACAAACAAAAAAAAAGAAAAAAAATAAAATAAAATCACATCCAAGATATTGACATAGGTTGCAGTCCACCAATCTTAATAAGATTTCTTCAGTTTTACTTGTACTTATCTGCTCAGTATGTGTATATGTATTAAATGTGGGTGTGTATCTGCTGTGTATGTGTATTAAATTCTATGTTATTACCTATGTAGATTTATGTATCCACCATAGTCAAGATAATCCATAGGTACCTAAACATAACATAAGAAGTAAAACTATAAATCTCTTAGAAGAAAACATTGGTTTAAATCTTTGTGACCTTGGATTCGGCAGTGATTTCTTAGATATGACAACAAAAGCACAAGCAAGAGCAATAAATAAGTAAGTAAATAAATAAATAAGACTTTATCAAAATTAGGAACATGTGTGCTCCAATCTATACTATTAAGAAAGTGAAAAGACAACCCACATAGCAGGAGGAAATTTTTATAAACCATACATCTAATAGATTTTTATCTGGTATTCATAGAGACCTTAAAGAACACTTACAACCCAAAAATAGAAACAAACAACCCAGTCTTTATAATGAACAAATTATCTCAATAGACATTTCTCCAAAGGTATACAAATGGCCAATAAACACATGAAAAAATGCTCTATATCATTAGCATATCAGAGAAATGCAAATCAAAAGTAAATGAGATACTACATCACCCTCACTAGGATGACTGGAATCAAAGAGAAAGGTAATAACAGGTGTGGATGAGGATGTAGCTAAATCTCAACCCTCATATTCTGCTAGTGGACTGTAAAATGCTACAGCTGCTTTGAAAAGCAGGCTGGCAGATCTACAAGTGCGTAAATGTGAAGTTATCATATGACCCAGAAATTACACTCTTAGGTATATATCCAAGAGAAATAGAAATATAGGCCCACACAAAAAATTTTACAAAAACGTTCATAGTAGAATTATTTGTAATAGCCAAAAAGCCGGAAAGACCTAAATCCAACATATGAATGGATAAATAAAATGTGGCATATATATATACAATAGCATATTTTTCAACAATATACAGGAATAAAGAATGCATATGTGCTACATCATAGGTGAACCTTGAAATCATTGTGCTAAATAAGAAAAGATAGTCACAAAAGACCACATATTATTCTGTTTACATGAAATATGCAAAATAGTTAAATACATGGAGACAAACAGTGGATTAAGGATTGCCTGGGGTTGAAGGAGGGGACTGGGGAAAAATGACGGAATGACTTCTAGTACTTACTGGGTTTCTTTTTGGAGTGATGAAAATACTGTAAAATTGTGAGAATGGTTGCAAATATCTGTGAATACACTAGAAAAACTGATTTGTGGGGCGCCTGGGTGGTTTAGTGGGTTAAGCGTCTGACTTTCGCTTACGTCATGATCTCTCGGTTAGTGGGTTCGAGCCCCGCGTCGGGCTCTGTGCTGACTGCCAGCTCAGAGCCTGGAGCCTATTTCGGAGTCTGTGTCTCCCTCTCTCTCTGACCCTCCCCTGCTCACGCTGTCTCTCTCTCTCCTAGAAATAAATAAAAATATATTAAAAAAAAAACTTTTGTATACTTTCAATAACTTTGTAACTCAATAAAGCTCTTATTTAGTTTTTAAGGGTGGAGGGGGAGGTAAATCTCAAGAATCCTTCATGTTGCACTTTTATAAGTATATTCACCTTCTTCCTAACCCTCTCCATCCCTATTTCTATTCAGTGACAATTCTAAACCTTTGTTCAAAACTGTTACATAAATGGAATCATGCATGATGTAATCTTTTGGATTTGACATTTTCCCCTTAACATACTTCTTTGGAGAGTCATCCAAGTTGTTGCATGTATCAACCTTTTTTTTTTTTTTTGTTACTACAATTTGTTTAACTAATCCCTGTTGAAGAAGGACATCTGCAATGATTCCAGGTTTGGGCTGCTACATATAAAGCTTCTATTGAATATTTACGTACAAGTTTTTGTGTAAACATAAGTTTTCATTTCTCTGGGGGAAAAATGCCCGAGTGCAATAGCTGAATAATAGGATAATCACACATTATTAGTTTTTTAAGCACCTGCCTCTTTTCCAGAATGGATGTATCCTTTTACATTCCCACGGGCAATGTACTAATGATCCAGTTTCTCTGACTCCTCACCAGAATTTGGTGTTGTCATTATTTTTAATTGTAGTCATTCTGATAGGTGTGTAGTTGACATCTCATTGTGGTTTTAATTTTCATTTCCTTGATGGCTAATCCTGTTAACTTTTCGTGTGCTTTTTTGCCATCTGTTTATCTTCTTTGGTGAAAGGTCTGTGTGTGCCTTTTGCTTATTTTCTAATTGGGTTGTTTTCTACTGTTGAGTTTTGATGTTCTTTATATATTCAAGACAGTACTCCTTTGTTGGATAGGTGTTGTATTATTTTCCAACGGCTACTGGAACAGATCACCACCAAGACAACAGAAATGTTCTTCCTCAGTTCTAGAGGCTAGAAGTCCAAAACCAGGGTATGAGCAAGATTGTACTACCTCTGGAAGGAAGAAAAGCCTTTCTTTGCTTCTTCTTCTAGTAGCTGTCAGCTCTCCTAAACTATGGTCACCTCTTTCTGTCTCTGCTCAGTCTTCACATGGCCTTCTCTGTGTGTTTGCCTGGTGGCTGCCTCTCTCCACTCTTTACCTCCATCTTCACATAACCTTTCTTACTCCATGTATTTGTCAAATCGCCCTCTGCCTATACATATATATATATATGTATATGTTTAGGGCCCACCTGGGTAACAGAAAATAATTTCCTTATCTCAAAATCTTTAGCTTAACTACATCTGCAAACACCCCTTTTCTTGTCACAGTACATCTATTTTGAAAATATTAACTAATAAAAGGTTAAAAGGAAAAAAAAAGACCCTTTTTCCAAATAACATTTACAAGTTCCCAGGATTGGACTTGATACTTATAAGTACCCATGATTCAACCTACTATAGGTGGTTTGCAAACATTTTCTCCTAGTCAGCAACTTGTCTTTTTATCCTCTTAACAGGACCTTTCACAGATCAAAATAAAATTTTTTTTTATTTTCATAAGGTACAATTTATATTTTTTTCCTTTTGTGGATCATGCTTTTGGTGTCCAGGGGTTTACCTTTTTTAAGATGGGCCACTTGAGAAGCAAATAGGTGAGCCCCATCTATTTCATGGTGCTGGCTGAATTGTCATGTCTGCAATCCAAGACAGTTATTACAGGAGTAAATGTAGGCTGGAACGAAAGTTAAAGCAAATTCATTTGTGACCTTTGTATGTGTGAAGGCTTTGATGGCAAATTGGTTTACCAACATAGAAAAAGCTCTGTTTTAAAAGGCAAGAGACAATTAACTCAAAGGAATTGAACCTGGCCAACTTGCCCTAGCATATTGTAGCCAAGAAGTTAGAATCAAACTGAATGTTGAACAAACAAAGTAATTCTAGATTAGATCATGAACCTGAGAAAAAAACATAGCTATATAAAAACATTATTACAACAACTGATGAAATTTGAATACAGATTGAAGATTAGGAAATAGTGTTGTATCAATGTAGACAGAATTTTCTGGTTTCAATCATTGTACTGATACTACGCAAGAGAATGTCCTTTATTCCTAGGAAAGACACGTAAGGTTTCTTAGCAGTAGAAGCACTATGTCTTCTATTTACTTTCAAATGGAATAGATCTGTTCCCAGGTAGAGATAGACTAGGAGGTCACTCTCCAGAATGAGGTTTAGAACCTAAGGATCAAGAGGGTGGATGGCCAAAGGGCCCATTATTGTACTATTGGTCATTGATGGGGCGTCTGAATGGCTTGGTTGGTTGGGCTTCCAACTTCGGCTCAGGTCATGATCTCACGGTTGATGGGTTTGAGCCCCTCGTCGGACTCTGTGCTGACAGCTCAGAGCCTGGAGCCTGCTTCGGATTCTGTGTCTCCCTCTCTCTGCCCCTCCTCCACTCACGCTCTGTCTCTGTCTCTCAAAAATAAATAAAAATGTTTAAAAAAAAAACAATTTTAGAATTAGTCATTCACTACAGTGGTTCCCAGATTTGACTGTATGTTAGAATCAACTGGAAGTTTTTAACAATCCCTAGCACCTAACGTTCCCTCCATCTATCTGCTTACCAAATCAAGACATCTGGGGATGGGCACTAGACAGTAATTTTGAAAGTCCCCCTGTGACCACAGTGTGCACCAAATTTGAGAATGACTGTTTTGCTATTCAAAATGTGCCCTATAGACCAGCAGCCTCAGTAACACCTGGGAGCTTGTTAGAAACCCAGAATCTCGGGCCCAGCCTCCTATCTAGTGAATCAAAATCTACATTTTAACAAGATCTCCAGGTGACTTATATGCAAATGAAAGTCTGATGAACATCAGGATCACCTGGAGAACAAATACAGATGAGAAAGGCCCAGGCCTGTCGAGGCAGGATAAGGCCCACACCTCTGTATTTTTACCAAGTTCCTCAGTGAACGAGTTTCAGTAATCTGACCGTCCCAGTCTGATTCTTAGGTAAGGTAAAATTTTATCTTCCCTCAGTGCTCATTTCCATTCTCCCAATCTGGCAAAGTTAGCCAACCACTGTTACATGGAATAATTCACTATTAATGTTCTGCAACCAAGACAATTTACTAGTAAGATTTATAGGTGCCTAGAGATAACCATATTTTATTTTTATTATAACTCCATGCTAAATCATGATGAAAATCTGATGCTATGCATAAACATTACCTTTCTTTTTTTAAAAATTTTTAATGCTTTTTGAATTTATTTCTGAGAGACAGAGAGAGAGAGAGCTTGAGCAGGGGAGGGTCAGAGAGAAAGGGAGATACAGAATCTGAAACAGGCTCCAGGCTCTGAGCTGACTGTCAGCACAGAGCCCGACGCGGGGCCACAAACCGTGAGATCATGACCTGAGCCGAGGTCGGATGCTTAACCGACTGAGCCACCCGGGTGCCCCTAAACATTACCTTTCTACGTGAGCAAAATAATATTTAAAGGACAAGAATGCTGGAATAATAGCAAATTAGAATTTTTTCCTATTGTTTCCCATTGCACAAGAAGCTGATACATTTCATATATAACTAGACATGCTAATATAATAGGACTGCCATAGATAATCTAAGAAATAATTAGCTTGGAGTTTTACAAGTACGTGGACTTGTCTCTTGACTATTCTAGAAACTGCATTCTAGTTCTTGTACCTCCTTTACTAGTTCCTCTTTCTCAGACATCAGACCCCTTTTACTCTGATACAGAGTACCATCTTAAGGCAAAACTTACCTTCTCTAAGTGCACATTGCCCGTCTAGTCTTTTAGCCCTTGTAGGCCTAACAAAGGTCCTGGTGTTTTGTTTTTTGTTTCTTTTTTTCCGAAGAAAGTTGTTTATGAAAGAAATTATAAAATAACAACATCAAATGGAATTAAGGTTTCCAAGGATAAACACACATGTGTCAAAACAGTGTCAAATGCAGACCCTCTAGAATATTTGTATAATAGAAATGGACATTGAATAAACATGCTTTTCTAGTCAAAATGAATAGAGCTGGGTATGATTCAGAAAGTTTTTTTTTTTTAATGTGAAGAAAAACTGTAGCAGAGTTTCAATCTTTAATTTCACCTAAAAACTGGAGTGAGAGGGCACTGGAGGAAAATAGCCACTGAAATTTCAGAGTTTCAGGACTTTCCATGCAATTTAAAAATAATCTCTGTGATTGTTCTTCTTATCCGTCCTTTGTTTCAGAATAATGAGCCATGAAGCTCTGTAACGAGTGGCTAATTTAGGTGAGGTTGTTAATAAGGTGAGGCATGAACACGTTGTCAGAGGGAAATACAGGAAACCACTTCAAGAAACTGTGAGACTTTCAGTAAATCATATAACCTCCAAAATCTATAACTTGAAAGAGATTAAACAAAACAAACTAATTCTAATTTAATATCATCATTCTTATTATTCCTTTAATACTTACAACTGGTTAACTGATCTATAGGTACTTACTAGTTCATTACATCAATACATAACACAAAAGCAAACTTAGCCATAAAATAGCATAACATTAGTAATTCGTGTTTATAACATAAAGATTTAATGAAAATGACACGTCTGGCAGGTGTATATCCCCTCTGCTATAACATGCCTATGACATTAATAACAAATTGACAAGGACATTATTTCACCTGAGTATAATACTAACTCAGAATCCTTCTTAATCCTTTCTGCCATTCATTCATACAACAAAGATTTATTTATTCTGTGCCTCTTCTGGGATCCAGTAGAAAACAAGACAGACACAGCTCTTGTCATCATACAGCTTATACAGAATCCAAAGCAGGCTCTAAGCTGTCATCATAGAGCCTGACATGGGACCTAAACCGACTAACCGTGAGATCATGACCTGAGCCAAAGTCGGACACATAACCAACTGAGCAACCCAAGTGTCCCACAAATTGGCTTTTTTTTTTTTAATGTTCATTTATTTTGCGTGAGATATGGGGCAGTGGGGAGAATGAGTGGGGGAGAAGCAGAGAGAGAGGAAGAGAGAAAATCCCATACAGGCTCCATGCTATTAAGGCAGAGCCTGATGCAGGGCTTGAACTCATAAACTGTGAGATCATGACTTGAGCTGAAATCAAGAGTTGGATGCCTAACCAACTGAGTCACCCAGGCACCCCTCAAATTGTTTTAAGTGTGCTCCTAGTATGGATTTTTACAAGTATAACAACATTAATGAAAATAAAAACAGGAAGCTATAGATAATTCTAACCAATCATAATCCCATTAAACATATATTAAGAAGGTAGAATTTGCATATGTGATAAAGGGATAGAAAAAATATTTTCCACACAAACAGGAACCAAAATGAAGTAGCTATACATAACTCAGACAAAATAGACTCTAAGCAAAAACTGTGACAAGAAACAAAAAGGTCATTATATAATAGAAAGGTGTCAATTCATTAAGAGGACACAGCAGTTATAAATATACACATATCCAACACTGAAATACCCAAATATACTCAGCAAATACTAATACATTAAAGGAAGCAACAGGCAACAATACAAAAATAGGAGGGGAACTTAATACCACACTTTCAACAATAGATGATAATCCAGATAGAAAATCAAAAAGGAAACATAGGACTTGAACTATATTTTAGACCAAATGGACCTAACAGACATATTCAGAACATGCTATTCACATATACACCCATTCTACTCAAGCACATATGGAACATTTTCTAGAATAGATGATTTCTTAGATCACAAATCAAGTCTTAGCAAATTTACAAAGACTGAAGTCATACCCAGTATCTTCTCCAACCACAATGGTATGAAACTAGAAATCGATAATAGGAGTAAAACTGGAAAATTCACAAATATGTAAAAATTAAACAATACCCTCCTGAACAACCAATGGGTCAAAAATGAACTCAAAAGGGAATCAGGGTGTCTGGCTGGATCTGTTAGTAGAGCATGTGACTCTTGATATTGGGATTGAAAATTAGAGTCCCATGTTGGGTGTAGAGATTATTTAAAAATAGGGGAAAATTTTTTTTTTTAAATAAATCAAAAAACATCTTGGAACACACATGGAAATACAACATACCAAAATCTATGGGACTCAACAAAATCAGTGCTAAGAGGAAAGTTTATGGCAATAAATGTCTGCATTTTAAAAACGGGAGGGGCACCTGGGTGGCTCAGTCAGTGAAGCAACCAACTCTTGATTTCCGCTCAGGGCATGATCTTATAGTTTGTCGGTTTGAGCCCCACATCAGGCTCCACGCTCACAACACGGAGCCAGCCTGGGATTCTCTCTCTCCCTCCCTTTCTGCCCCCACCCTGCTCATGCTCTCCCTCTCTCAAAAATAGATAAATAAAACTTCAAAAAAAAATTAAAAAGGTGAAAAAAGAAGAAAGGTCTTAAATAATTAACTTTACACATTGTGGAGTCATAGTGAGCTAGTTAGATTAATCATGAAAGAAAGAAAGATCTCAAAGAATTAACTTTATACATCAAGGACCTAGAAAAAGAACTAAGTCACTCTGAAATGTACAAAAGTTATCTATGCTTCTACTCTGGTGATATGTTGCCTCTTTGGTAGACCAGAGATCCCAAGCTCAGCCATTTCTCTTCTTCAAGGCCCTATAAAACAGACTCAATCTAAGTTGGACTATTCTCAGAATGAGAAGGGGCAAGGTACCTTCCAAAGTTAGAACCTTCAAGACCTTGCTCAAGGCCAGCTACATAACATATGTGGGCCAATGCAAAATAAAAATGTGCGAGACTCCTTCAAAATGCAAGACAAATGGGCCATTAAAGGTACTAAAATATAAACCTTTTTCCCTCTTTTCCATAGTATCCCTCTCAATTCATCACTGTGTTTTATTCATCTGACATTTAAAATCATTCTGAGTAAAAGCAAATTTTAAATTTCAAACATTAGCATGAATTGTACCATTCATCTTTATACCATACAATGCTAGTTTTAAATGCAAACACAACTGCATTTAACTTGAATGTGCACAATCACCAAAATCACATCATTCATATCTCAGAGCTCTTGCATGCATATGTATTTCATTCTTACCAGAACAGTAGAAAAGCTGCACAAGACTCAGTGGTCTGTTTTTAGTTTTTTATATGTGCACATTCTACCAACATTTTCCACCTTCCCCTTACTAATGAGATGGACTGAAAAGAAAAAGAATTATGGGTTGTCCTAACTTTTTCCCTCTATATCATCATTTTTAGTGTAAGTTGTTAGAAAATAATAATGTTCTTCAGTCACGTCTCATTGACAATGGCCATTCTGTGTTCAAAGCAAGATGTGATTCAAATGTAAGGCATGGCTTCTCAGGGCTGTCAGGCCCTTGTACTCCTAGTTAAAGAGGTCCTTATATAGAACCTGAGTGCAGCATTTCAGAGGACTCAGAATGCATTGTTAAAATTCAGAGAACTTTACCTGATATGAATATTTTACTGAGCAAGAGACAAACTGTGAATCAGCAGACTTCAAATCAAAAGTGTTTTGAAGCTCAACTTTTAACAGTTACAGCTCAGTTCATAAAGCATGAATGAGGTGGTACTGTGTGTGTGTGTGTGTGTGTGTGTGTGTGTCACTGGTTACTAGAAACTTACAAAAATTGAACTGTTAAGCTTACTTGTTTGTAGCTGATTGTCCAGGAAGCTGAAAGGTAACACTAGCATGAAGAAAGCTTAAGTTTTATTTAAGCATTTTGGGGGAATCAGGACAAGCATTAAAGACTCTGGAGAGAATACAATGCATAAGGGCTATTAACAATATCCTGACTAACAGCAGGATAATACCAAGTACTATTTGAAAAAATACCCCCCAAAGCTTAAATGCTTGTCAGCAGCCACTGACTCATCAGGTGATCTTTATGAGAACAATAATTACATGAACTTGAATGGTCAGAAAAATCTACTGAAATCCTAGTTTGTGATCTTCAAAGGACCGTGAAAACAAACAACACGGTGACCAAAAGTAATGCCAAAGGTGCCCATTCACCCAAACTTAACCAACTAAAAAGACCAAATGAGTTATAATCAGATTCAAATTTTACTTTTCCAAGCCAATCTGCATTTTTGGGGGCATAAAATGTAATTGGGTTTCAATTTCCCCTGAGTTATTTGCATAGTCATAACATGATATATTAGTAATAACACGAATTCTTTCTTGCTCAGTTAGTAAATAATCTAAGGCTATGTGGTTATCTAATATAACTCTGGCTAAAGATTTTATAGATTTTTATTGTGGCCATAGAGATTTTGTAGTAGATAAGGCCTCTTCTAATAAAGTTCAACTGCAATCTTTCATTAGTGTCTTTTCCAATAAACCAAGTCTCTAGGTATTGATACATGGAAACCATTGTCTGCTTTTGGAAGTGGATCACAGAAAACTTTTTGGACTAGTGGAAATAAATGTTTGAATAATGCATTCATGTCTTACAATAAGGAATCAAGTCATGATTATTTAGGACAGGATAAATAATATGATGCCTTATTTCAAGAGGCAGTATTGCAGCTAGAAGCTTCCATCTAAGTTGGGCCTCTATATAGAGTGTGCAATAAGGTATTTTATAAGATGTATTTCTGTGGAAACAAAAGAAAAACAAAGGTTAATAGTTGGAGCAAATTAAAAACTTAGTCTCTGAGTCTAATGAACAGTCAGGGAAGAACATTTTTATATCTGAGATGGGAGCATCTTTAGATAGTGGAATAAAGATGGCAGTTTCAATCTGATGGATTTTCATGGTTTGCAGCTTTAATGTCTGATGATGTCAGGGTGTGCTGTGAACTCTCAAAGTGGCCTACATAGAGAAAGGTATGAAGACTGTGCATATATCATCTGCTGTGGTAACACTTCTGAAGTTTTGCACATTTTCCTTTGTTTTTTATTTTGTTTGTTTTGTTTAACACTCCAAGTTCTCCCTTCCATCTTTATTGATTTTAAGATTTCACACGGAAAACTTTTTGGGGACTAGAAAAGCAGCAATCATATCACACTATTTTAAAAACTTCAAGTTTCAAAAGCAAATTGTTGGTTTTTTTTAAAATATAGTTCTGACCTGAGTTAGATACAGGGATAAAAATAGGACATACCTGAAGGTTACATGGCCTACAAACGGTGGCAATATTTTTTGTTGGTATATTTTTTTAAACTCAAAAAGACTCAACTTCAAGCAGTAATAAACATAAAGCAAAAGTGACTTAATTCAAATATTCAGAAAAACCTCTCTGTCCATATAAGTGAAAGAATAAGTAACATTTTCACATGAAGACAGACATAGGATTTGTTCATTCAAGTAGCTAAAATATGCTGTTTCAGCCCACATGTAGTTGCCCTCCTTTAACTAGTTTGGGCATGGGAAAAAGAGAAGTTTTAGTTTTTAGTGATTCTAAGTCACAAGTATAAGAGAAAATTGGAAATATGTGTTTGAAGAGTTATAGCCAGATATAAAAGGACTCAAGCCAGAAGGAGCAGAAGAACTCAGGGTCCAATACAGGGTTTTGTTTGTTAATAACAAAACCTCAAAGACAATGAACAGTACTAGAATCTGTAATGGGCACACCACAGTTTTCTACTGAAATACATTTTTTCTCTCTATAGTTCACTCCATTTTTACCAAGATAATTACAGTAGCATTGATTTCTTTGTGAAATAAGTCATCTCATTAAATTCGACCTAGTTATTTACACAAGGGCAGCAAGAATAGTGATTTTATGCATGTTTTAAAATATATTTCAGTTAGTTTTGCTAATATCCATGGGGCCACATTGGCTCCATAAAATTAACTTTCGTTTCTTTTTTTTTTTTAATGTTTTTATTTATTTCTGAGAGACAGAGAGAGAGAGAGACAGCATGAGAAGGGGGAGGGGCAGAGAGAGGGAGACACAGAATCTGAAGCAGGCTCTAGGCTCTGAGCTGTCAGCACAGAGCCCGACAGAGGGCTCGAACCCATGAACCGCAAGATCATGACCTGAGCCAAAGTTGGATGCTTAACGACTGAGCCACCCAGGGGCCCCTAACTTTCATTTCTTAAAATGGTCTGATAATAAGCAATCTCAGATTAGGTTTTTAAAAGTCTCTGTAGGCTAAGAAGCATGAAAGTTCAGTGAGACACAAAGTGAATATACAAGTTCAAAGATAAAATTGTTAAGAATTTCAAACAGAAGAAAGAGCCAAGAAATAACCCCATGATAATATGGTTAATTAATCTTTAACAAAGAAGGAAGGAATATGCAATGGGGGAAAAAAAGTCTCTTCAACAAATGATATTAGGAAAACTGGACAGCTATATGCAAAAGAATGAAACTGGATCACTTTCTTACACCATACACAAATATAAACTAAAATAGATTAATGACTTAAACATGAGACCTGAAACCATAAAAAACCTAAAAGAGAATACAGGCAGTAATTTCTCTGACATGAGCCAGAGCAACAGAGGAACCTGGGTGGCTCAGTTGGTTGAATGTCCTACTCTTGATTTCAGCTCAGGTCATGATCTGAGTTAGTGAGTTCGAGTTCCACATTGGGCTCTATGCTGACAGTGTGCAGCCTGCTTTGGATTCTCTCTGCCCCTCACCCACTGGGCATGGAGGAGGGCACTTGTGGGGATGAGCACTGAGTGTTATATGTAAACCAACTTGACAATAAACTATTAAAAAATAAATAAAGAATTCCAAGATGACAGCTGAGCGCTCTACCAAGTATGAAGCCCTTCTGAGCACGGAGCCCCAAGCATAAAGTAAGTGTGTCACAGAAGCCATTTAGTGGACATCCTGAACACAATACAGCAATTGGGTCAAGAGACAGATGGACACACATAGTGCACGTTATCTTGTTTATTCATGGGCATGTTCCATTGTTTCATCAGACTTCACTTACAAATCACAAACTCAAAGATAAAATAGTAAGCATTTCAAGATGGCAAAGGCAGAGCATTAAACCAAGTGCAAGGCCTTTCTGAGCATAGGTCACATGCTTGTGAAGTAGCCCTGCTCTCACTTTCCAATGCATACCGTCTGGCCTCAAGCAACAAAACATTTTTTTAAAAATCTCTGATTCTTTTTTCTTTGTATTTTTAATCTTCTCTAATGACTATCAAATGTATTCATAAATATCCCAGCTGCAGTTAGCTTTATCATCTTTTCAAATCAAACAAGCAAACAACTAGATCCACAATATATATTACCTGTTATTGTTTTCTATATTAAACATCGACCATAGTTTACACCCATTAGGGTACTTAATCCTACCAAATAAAGAAGTTTATAAAATCACTTCTGTAATAGGCAGTTGCCCTTCCACCTTCCTTCCTTTGACTAAACAAACAATGCTCAAGATTTTCCACTTTGGGCTGTAACAGTACTTAGTGCTATATTCTATTCTAGACTTCTTCAGCCTAGAATGTACCCATTTTGTATTCTTTTAGAGGATGGTTGAAATCACCTACCATATTAGGTACTTTCTTACACAGATTACTGCATGTATCTCAAGTCCATTCTTTAAAAGTCACATATTAACTCATAATCATTGTGTGTTCCATTTCTCAACCAGGAATTACCAGAAAAGATGAAGGGGGTCATCTAATAAGGACCCCATGTTGTGAGTCCCAGGATTTTTCTGAAAAGAAAACCATAGCTTTAGTAGGTATACAAATGGGTCTATGATCCTTTACACCTCCAAAATTTTAAGAATCACCTTACTGGATTCCCCTACTTTATAAAACTTTATGAGGTTGGTCAGTATAATTTGACATCATTCAGCATCTAATCCTGTTTTCCACAGTTCTGGCACCTCTAGGAAATTATAATTTTATAAGCAGAACCAGACACTTTGATTCACATTTGTACTTTTACAATACAATTAAACATACATTTCTAGCATTTAAAAGATTTTAAGTATTGTCAAATATATTTGGATTATATCTTAACTCACAGTACTTCACACAATTCATGATTTTAAATAAAGTAAATTAAATCACATCTGAATTTCTAAACCTAAATATATGATGATAGTGACCCTTGTAATTGTTTTAAAATTCCTGGAAAGCATGTCTATCTCTTGAAATGAACTTAGCATAAAAAGCAGCAAAGTGGTCCTTACTAGGAGTGTCTGAATCTGACTTGGTCAACAGTATTGGGCAAAGTTGGCAAAACATAAGAGAACGCAGCAACAAATTCTGTGAAAGGGCCATGAATCTGGAGCATAAGCAGTAGAGGACAATTGATGAAGGCACCGTTGCAGCAGTTGGAATCATCAACACGGATACCACACAAAGTAGGTAATATACATCTGAAAATGAGCCATTCCAATTTTTTGCAGAGCAAAAATCTCCACTATTAATAAACTGATGACACCAACGGAGATGGGCCGAATCCAAGTGCAATCCAGTGCAGTGAGGTCAGGAAACCACAGGACCCCATCAGCAGCTAACTGTTCATGAACAGAAAAACCTACATCTGAATGTTTTGCCCCTGTGCTAAAATTCTTAAGAGGAACAGACATGAAGATCCACATTGGAAACTGAATCCGGATGAACACGGTGGCTTTGAGAGGGTGGCAGCTGTCCCGACCAAACAGCTCTGAAACAAGCCTCCACATATTCTCTAGGTAAGTTGGCCTGGCATCTCTTCTGGACCACCCAGCTGCTCTGCACTAACTGCAACTTCTTGGTTAAGATGCCTTGCAATGCTTTTATTTCTGGCTGCAAATTTTCTGCCTTGGCCAGGATGTAGTGCTGGGAAGCGCCTGGGAGGCACTAGACCACGCCCAGCAGGACGACGCTGGTGAGGACCACGCAGGCCCACCAGGGCAGACCTGTGGCAGTGTGCACGCGAAGTCGCACCTGCTATGCACCTGTACCAATGCCAACGTGGCCAGGTCCCTGTCCCAGCTTCCAGGATTGCTGCCGCTGCCGAAGCCAACTGCCAAGACTGCCACCACCACCCACACCCGCAGAGCGGCGTGATTAATGCCACTGTGGAGGCTGGTGCAAGAGGCGGGCCTCTGACCCTGAGCTGCAGTACAGCCACCTACCACCAAAACCAGCAACACGTCTGGGCTGACCCTTTCTTCTTGATGCCTCTGACCTATGCGCCACAGCGCCCAGAGTAGAAAACTACTCTAGAAAACCTCTACTAGTGGAGGAGATGTGGCTCCTAACACCTGGAGGGGAAGTTGTTGGCTAAAGACAAACATTCTAATCTTTTCCACTCAAGCCAGGAAGGTGTGAGGTGAGGACTAGACAAGGGTAAGGATGTAAATGTTGGTTATCTTTAAAAAAAAAAAAAAAAAAATCTGGGGCGCCTGGGTGGCTTAGTCGGTTGAGCGTCCGACTTTCGCTTAGGTCATGATCTCGCGGTTCGTGGGTTCGAGCCCCGCGTCGGGCTCTGTGCTGACTGCCCGCTCAGAGCCTGGAGCCTGTTTCAGTCTGTGACTCCCTCTCTCTCTGACCCTCCCCTGCTCACGCTGTCTCTCTCTCTCTCTCTCCTAGAAATAAAAAAAAATCTTTATGATGAATTGAATATCTAAATTGAAAATAATTGCTTAGGTTTCATTTACTCATTCTTTTATTGTCCCAGTGAATATTTACTAACCTCAAGTTGCTAAATAGAGGGTGACTATTCAACAATAAACAGGCAAATACAGTTCTACCCGTCTCCAAGTTGAATATATAGGCAATAAATGACAAGTCAATGCTACAGGGGTATTAAAGGGAAAGTGCATGCTTAGCACTAAGGATGTACATTCGGACTATTAAGGGGGCGTTGAGAACAGATAAGTCTTTCTGGAAGAATTCACCTCTACAGAGTGAGACCTGCAGCATGAGTAAGACTAACTGGGCTCAAGAGGAGGAAAGACTGTTCTTGACAGACAAAACAGCATGGGCAAAAGCAGCAAGATGAATTACAAGGAAATGAAAGAAAATTCAGAAGAGGCAGAACTCGGAACCATGGGGTTCATTACCGACGAAACACCTTTAGGTGTTTGAACTCTGTCTTAAATGCAGTGAGAAGCCATTCAAGAGCTTCATATTGAATCATATTTGCTTTGTCAAAACATCATTCTATGAAGAACATAAGGGATTGGAGTCTGCGGTCAGAGTAGGTACTGGTCCAGTTCATAGTAAGAGTAGGTATTTGGCTGGATTTAAGTATGGGAAATAGTGGGGTTTGGACGTGAAAAATACGTAAAAGGTAGAATTGACAGGACTGGGTGAAAGGCTAAGGGAGAATAAAATATCAATAAGGAAAATTTCCCAGACTTCTGGGTCAGTAGCTGTCCGATGCTTGTGCCATTTCCAGAGGGTTAAAGAGCCAGAGGCAGCCAAAGAACCTGGGGCTGAATATTCCAGATATCTGCAACTTCCCTAATATCCTGTTAATCCAAAATTTGTTTCCTATTTTGGTTTTTAATATTCCCTACGAGACGCCTGTGGGCAGCCGGCGGACTGCTTCGGCGGGCAAACAAGATTCTTCTCACAAGAGGGAGCCCTCGAGTGCAATCCCAAAGACGGGAAGCTGTACGACTAAAGAAACAGGAAGCTTTTGATCGCCCTAAAATACCCACCCTTAAAGATCTCGCGGCGGATCCACCCCGAAAAGTCAAAGACTCCGAGAAGAAAAAAGTCGACAGCTCAAAGCGCTCACTAATGACTCCGCCCCCTCGGGAGGCGGGGGGCGGGAGGAGCGGTAGATGCCCGGATGTGGTGTCTCGGAGTGAGTCACGTGAGACAGCCCCGGGAGGCGGGACTCCTGGCGGCGCGGTCGCCTCACGTGACCGCCTGCCAGGCAGCCAATGGGTGAGCGCGGCGGAGAATTTCGAATGTGGTGGCGTTAGCCGGCGGGCGGCTGGAGACAGCCTAGACCTGGAGGGTCCGAAGCGCGGGTACGCCGGCCGGGCAGCCCCGCGGAGCCTTGGAATGTAAGGAGAGCGGCAGCTGCGCCAGAAGTGGTGGCCAAGGTACTGTTTGGGACGTACCTGTGGGAGGAGGATCTCCGGACCTTCTTCCGGCAACACCCCACCCCCTCGACTTTACCCGTGCCCCTCCGAGAAAGAGAAAGCCCAGGTTTTTCAGGTGTGGAACAGGGTGGTCGTGGTCCTTGTTGGTCTTTCCTCGGAGGTCTCTCTGGGGTTCTAAATTCGGTGGCCAGAAGCTCGATCGTGGAGTCGGTTTGGCCGCCTGTCTCTGTCCACCCACTCGACTTGCGCTTTCCGACGCTCCAGTCTCCTCTTGTTCAATACACGGAGACACGAGCCTCCTGCCTTGCAGAGTTTTGTGGACGAAGTGATCTGGAAGGGCATTTACCGCAGTTAAAAGCCAGGCTCGACGCGCGGGCGCACAGACTGGCGGCTGTTCTCGTGCAGCGCGGTACGCTGGGCGCGCTTCTGTTGTGCTTCCTGGGTCTGCCGGGAGAAGCTCGCGCCGGGCTGGGCCCTGCCTGGCCGCCCCCGCAGCGGCAGTGAGGGAAGGATTATGACGGAGATCGGATATTCTAGGCTCTTCCGAATCCGGACCCTTTGCTCGAATAAGCTGTTGACCGACCCCTCCCGCGCCGCGACCCGTTTTCATTCGTTCTCTCCACCACACCCCCTTCGGCCTACGTAGGGGACTTCTCATACGGCAGTTTTCTCTGGTGATTTTAAGTAAAAGGTGATAACGAAACTATTTTAGGTACTTTACTAAACTAACTTGATCAGTTACTTAATCTGTGTCACTTTCAAACATCTCCTGTTCAAACTTTAAAAGCTCCATTGTGAGACGCTGTTTTGTACAACCCACTTAACACTAGTGCTTTAAAAAAAAGAGTTGTGTTAGCTGTACTGGAAACATCCCAGTATATGTCCTATCTGTTGTTAAAGAGAAAATAACATCTGAGGTCTATAGTTAACACCCCCAGACAGTGCATAAAGGAAGATAAATGTGCGCTGGAGAAAATACTCAAGAAAATGTGAGGTTCAGTAAAATATTTGGCCAGCATAGAGGAAATGAAGGTATCTTTTGTAGTGAAAAATGTAAATATAGTTGTAGGAAACAGGAATTATTTTTTGCAATTTTGTGATCTGCAAAGTGCAATCCAGGGTAAAAGATGTTCATGAATAGTAGTTTGATGTGCTTAGTAGCAAAATATTTAAGCAAATCTGATTTGCAGCATTGAAGGATTTAAGTATATTTATGTATTAATATACTCAGCGTATTTCACTATCACTGCTTGTTTTATTTACTACTTTTAACTGTATGTAAAACAACTGTTTGTAGAACAATAGTTATTTAATGTCTTGTTTGCTATACTCATGACTTACTAGGAGCTAACAACTGAGTTTTAAAAATAACTGAGAAAACTGGCATGTTCCTCTGCCTCAGTTCTGCTCTTTCTAGTTCTATGACTGTTAAAATAGCCGATTAAGATTGTATATAGTGCTACATAGTTTATAAAACTCTGAGGAGGACCTTGACTTTCATGAGAGTGTGTGCAGATCTAAAGTATTGGGCTAAAAGAGTGTGGAAGAATAACTCTTGATTAATTCCATCAAGTGACCTGATCTGATAAGTTAATAATGTAGAGCAGAAGTGGAAAACAAAGCCCACATACAGGATTACCTCTGAACTAATGCCGTATGTCTAGTAAATGCTAAATGCTGGTCATAAACGTTGTCTGTAGGAAACATAAATAATAGTAACATCAAAATATAATATTAAGTATATCCCATAATGCCTTGTATACACTACCCCCCAGTGGCTATTTGTTAAAGATAAATAAGTGACATATTACAGAGTCTTTGGGTTGAAATACATATTTCTTAATTTTCCCTATAAAGTACCTGAGGAGGATAAGAGTATGCTAAAATGTTAGTGAGATTTAAAAACTGCAGAATCTAAGTTATTACCAGGTTAGCCAGCTTCTTCAAGCTAATTCTACACTTACTAAGTCTACTCAAGCCATTCTTTATGAACAACCTGTGTCTTCAGTCTTGTTTTATATTTGATGTTATCTCTTAGAAAAATTAAATACTTTTTATTGTTTTAAATCCCTAGGCAGAAGATGGCCAAGGAAAGGTGCCTTAAAAAGTCCTTTCAAGATAGTCTTGAAGACATAAAGAAACGAATGAAAGAGAAAAGGAGTAAAAATTTGGCAGAGATTGGCAAACGAAAGTCTTTTATAGCTGCACCATGCCAAATAATCAGTAAGAGATTTTCGTGTTGTCCATTTGCATCATGAAATGATGTGATTTCATTTAAGTTTACCTTTTAAGTTTTTTTTTTAAGTTTAAGTTTACATTTAATACATAATAAAAAAATGTATCCTCTTTCAGCCAATACTTCTACACTGTTAAAAAACTACCAAGACAACAACAGAATGTTAGCTGTAGCTTTGGAAAACGAAAAATCCAAAGTGAGAGAAGCCCAAGATATCATCCTACAGCTGAGAAGAGAATGTTACTACCTCACATGTCAGCTCTACGCACTGAAAGGAAAACTGACTTCACAACAAATGGGAGAGACTGCTCAGGTATTTTCATTACAAAAGCTGACTTTCTTAGGAAAAAATGTGAAATCGGTCACTTGGTAGTTTAGATCAATTATATTATTTAAATTCATTACTGACTGATAGCTCTGTTAGTAGTGAATTGATCAAAACGTCTTTCATCAGTGCTCTAGCACAGCCAGTTAGGAAAACTCCAGGCGTATACATGATTGAGGCTTGTGCTTGTATAACCTGCTTCTGAAAGCAGGTAGCAAGACAAGGTACAGAAGAAATAGTTCAGCATTTTGCACTGCTGGTCCTTTTTGACTCTTCAGCTAAGTGAGCCAAATATAGGGCAACTCAGCTAAAGATCTAATAGTGGTACCTGAAGCAGACTAGTCCAAAAGTTTCAATCGGCGCTATAAATCTTAGCTTTTCTATGTAGTTTTGTTATACCTAGTGAGGTCTTATAAGAACTACCTTAATTTGGGAAGGAGGGGGCAGTATTTAAGTGTGTTTTGGAGAGTCATTTTTTACCTACTAGTTGGTCAAATAAGGAAAGGTATACATTAATTCCCAGACAAGAAATATCTTAAACATTTTGCTGTTTGCTGTTTAATATTATTCTGTTGTATTCAAGGTTATATGGAAGGGTCAGCCAAAATATAACAGATGTGGAAAAAGCTTGATATTCTTTGCGTCCCCCTGCACAAGTATCCCAAGAAGAGATAATGATGAGCCAGGATCTCCTTTCCTTTTCCTAGGAAAACTACTGGGGGCAGACAGAAAGCAGTGGTGCATGTCAGGTAGTCACAGAAACAAGTTTACTTTTCTTGTGGGTGGCCGTCTGTTTGCTGTGCCAGTGAAGACAGTTGTGTTGGCAGGTAGGCCAGGAAACCAGAGAAGAAAGCCAGAGCATCGTGAATCAGGGAAGAGTAAAGACTCAGGAAGGGAATTAAAATTGTCTCTCCTCTGACAGCAGGAGTCAGTGATGAAAGGTGACTCCATATTTTTCCTACGTATGACATAGAGAATGTACATACATATACATATATGCAATATATGCATATATGGTGTAGCAGAGAATTATCTATAAAAGATTTGATATTTTCCTGTATTGTGAGGATTAAATTATTTTAAAAGGTAGGGGGTTTTTTTGGTTGTTTGTTTTTCCCCCCTTCAGAATAAAATCTTTCCTAATTTTTTTTCTTTTCCTTGTTTGGTCAACTAGTAAGGAAAGAAAATTACTCCAAAGACATTTGAATGTTCCTTTTCCCTTTCCAAAGTTTTTGGTGAAATCATATAGAGAATAGTGAGAAATGAATACCCAGTGAGACGATCACAAAAACAATGGGGGGATGGGAACTGTTATTGCAGGCTTTTTGACATTTATCATTGCTTTTTGAGTATTTATTAAAATGTTATTAGCTGAGGCTCCTGAGTGGCTCAATCAGTTACGCATCTGACTCTTGATCTCAGCTCAGGTCATGATCTCACAGTTCGTGGGATTGAGCTCCATGTTGGGCTCTGTGCTGACAGTGGGGAGTCAGCATGGGATTCTCTCTTTCTCTCTCTCTCTCTCTCTCTCACTCTCAAAATAAATAAACTTAAAAAATTAGTTGCTGGGAAAAAGTGTTCTTAGCATTTAACATCAAGATTGTTTTCTGCCATGCATTTGCCATATGCATCACTCTTCAGCCATCATTCTATACTCGCGTGCTTCCATGTTTATCAAGTCAATTAAACAGTAATGGACTTAACATGCTTAAAAACTTAAAATGCTTTGATAAGAAGAAGGTTTTTCTTGCCTACCAATAGTTAACTTAGTTTATAAGATTAATCATAAAGTATTTTCTAATAGCTTTTGTTTCCTAAATTTTATAATAGATCTTTTTAGTAATTTGTGACTAAATTACATTATTCTACAGTTAAATATTCTCCTTTATTTACCTTCAATAATGCTACTACTTAAATTTAGAACATGAGCTAAATTGAAACTAAATTTAAAATTTGTAATAGGATTAAATTTCTAATTATTTTGTTTCTCTTGAACAGTTTTAACCTCTCATAACATCAGCATATTATATGTGTGTCAAATTTCAAAAAACAACTGCACTGAATTAGAGTGACTTCTAAGCAATCAGTCTGGAACTCTCACCTGCCTGTATCTACAAATCTACAAACCTGCCTGTATCTGCACTGTTCTCTGTCTTCCCTCCTGTCACAGGGGCAGAAGTGTCTCTGCACATGTCAAAGGCCAAGCCTTTCCCTGTGCATCAGATTCCCTTTTTCTCATCCCCTCAAGCACTTTGGTCCTGAAAGTTTGCACTCTTTCAACCTGGATCTGCCCCTTGACTGAATCATTCTAGCTGTCATACAGATGTGCTTTAATATCTTTTGCCTTAAGAGAAAAAGAAAATAAATGAAACCTCTGCTGATTTCATATCCCTCTACCTCCTCATTTCTCTGCTTCCCTTCACAGCCAAACTTTAGCAGAGACAACAGTGCACTTACTGTCCTCACTTCCTCAGCTTCCATTTACATTTGAACTCCCTCTTACCTGGCTTTTATCCCCATCATTCTATGGTCACTGTGCCAAGGTCCCCACAACCCCCATGTTACCAAATTTAGTGGTCACCTCTCTTTCTTCTTGACCTTAAAATAATAACATACTTCAATCTCCTAGCTTTCTTACTACCATACTTTCCTAGTCCTTTCTGTTACACATCTGTCTCCTTTGCTCACTTCTTCTTTAGTTTCAAATGTCAATTGTCCTAGACCCATCTTGTCTTACCCCCCTCCCATGCCTTTAAACACTCACTGTCTGCTGGCAACTTCCAAATTTATGGCTCAACACACACACACACACACACACACACACACACACACACACACACACACACGACTACTACTTGAGCTATCCACTTAAATATTAATAAAGGATCTTAAACATTTTTTTAATGTTTATTTATTTTTGAGAGACAGTGCACGAGCAAGGAAGGGGCACAGAGAGCAGGAGACACAGAATCTGAAACAAGCTCCAGGCTCCAAGCAGTCAGCAGAGAGCCTGACGCAGGGCTTGAACTCATGAACTATGAGATCATGACCTTAGGTGAAGTTGGATGCTTAACTGACTGAGGGATCCAGGCGCCACAAGGATCTCAAACATTTTGTACAAAGTACAACTCTTTATTTTCCCTCTCCCAAAGATACTGTGTACTTCTGCCTTTGTCTGTCCGTCTTATTCATCTCATAAAACAACCTGTCCATTTGCTCAGGTCCGAACCAAAGAGGCTTCCCTCTCCCTCTTTCCCCACTCTCCTCACCTCCACACCTATTCAGTCTCAGCATACTGTGTTCTCTCAACACCTTCCACTGGGCTTCACCTCTGTAGCTGTAGGACTCAAGTCCTAGCAGATAGCTGTCTTGCTAGATTTACTACAGTAACTACCTAACTTCTTCTGCTCTTGGCCCCTTTCAATCCATGTTTCATACAGTGGTCAGACTGATCTTTTTAAAACTTACGATTCACTTCCCTGCTTAATAATTAAGTAACCATAACACTGGGACTAAAATCCAAACTCAAGACTCCCAAGGCCCCACGTTCTCTGGTCTCTGAATATACAACCCCTCCTGTTGTTCTCATTATGAGAGAGGTCATATATGATTCCAGGCAAAATGGCCTTTCTTTTCTAAACACAGCAAGGCTTTTCCTACATCACGACTTTTGTATTTGCTGTTTCCACCACTTTTTCTTTCCCTCCCCTTTCAATGGTGGGCTTCTTTGCATTCTTTAGATTTCAGATGAAAGTCACCCTATCTGTCTAAGGGAACCTCCAACCTCAGTCAGTCTTGGTCACTTCAACTCTGAGTATTTCCTTCATAGCACTTTATCACTCTCTGAAATTATTTATGTATCTTTTTCCTTTCATTAAAAATTTTTCTTTCCCTACACTAGAATGTAAGCTTTAAGAGAGTTGGACTTAAATATATGTTTTAGCTGCTGTAGACTTGGTTCCTAGAACAGGGCCTGGCACCATAGTAGACTGTTGGTACATTTTTATTGTTGAAAAAATGAATGCTTTGTTATGAATATATCAATTGTACCAGTGTTTTCTTTGTTTTACTATATTAACAGAACCAGGAAGCATGTCCCTCTGGAATGGCCCCCAGCAGTGACAACAACTCCAGGGATTTATTTGTGAAGGATTTACCGTTGGTATCAAATTCATTATTACAATTACTAATGTCAAAAAAGATGTAATTCTGTGACACATTTATGAAAGAAAATTTGCATTGTATTGATTCTTGTGTTTGGAGTCTGATGTTTTCTCTACAAAAAATGCATTTTAGAAATTTTGATATGTTGATATTCTGTTACATATAGCTAAGCCAAAACTTTCTTATATTTACTTTTTTGATGTTAGGAATAAGCTAACTATTTAAATATAATTGAATTCCTTCAGTTGTATTTCTCTGATATCATGTTTTTATTCTAAGAAGGATTGTTTATTCAAATGACAGTATATTTTGCCAGTGCTACAGTCTGGTTTAGAAATGAAATATAATGAAACATCACGTTTAACACAGCTGTCACCCTGTCTTGCTAATCCAGTTCATTCCTAAATACAGTCAGACCCCATTAAACCCTCTTCCCCTTCTCTTGGATCAAGTATACTTTGTTTATGAATTATTGAGATATAATTCCATACAGTAAAATGCGCAGATCTTAATTACACAGTTCAGTGAGTTTGCCTAATGTATACACCTGTGGAATGAAAATCTCAATTATGATAGAGAGAACTGCTGTCACTCTAGCTGGGCTTCATCTGTTTCAGCATTATTGACATTTTAGGCCAGATCATTCTTTGTTGTGGAGGACTATCCTAAGCATTTTGGGATATTTAGCAGCATCCTTGCCCTCTACCACTAAATGCCAATGCCACTGCCTTCCCCCAGTTAAGACAACCAAATATGTGTCCTGACAGTGCCGCACATCCGGTGAGGGGTATGATTATCCCCAGTTAAGAACTGCTATAAACCATCTCCTCATATCCCTTTCAAGTCTGTGCCCTTCTCTTTATAAAAATAATCACTAAGACAAATTCTACCCCCATATTTTTAATCATGAATAGTTAAGAAACTGTTGAACTGTAAGACCTGACAAAATATTTATGTAATGTTAAAAAGGAAGATGGGGTCATTGAATTTTTATAAGATTCCTGAAATTGTTGTTAATTAGTTACCATAACTCTATTACCTAAATCTATATTTAATTTTTGATGTCTAGAGGAAAAAATTCTTTATAGGAAATAAAGAATAAAATTATAATTAGAATGAAACAGCCAGTAATAGTATTAAAGCAAAAAGAAAATTATTTCATGAGCCACAGGGGGACAAAACTTTTAAAGAAAATAAATAGTATTAACTTCACAGGGGTCAGTAGTTAGGCACCATAAAAACATGCTACCAAAAATAAAAAAAATTACAGCTTGGCTAATGACGAAGTAGGCTGCTAAAGAGTTGAGTGATCAAATTGCATTTCTGTAATACAGAAGTCAATTTCCATTGGCTGTTTCTCCAGGTAAATGAAATGATGAGTTATGGCATGTCAACAGGAGGAACTGTCCAAATAGATAAGGCAGTTCTTCCAGTGGAGCTGAATGTCATTCATAACAAACCAGGTTCCATATAATCAGCATAAATGTTTTTTGTTTTCTTTGATACTGAGTAGATTTAGAATAGAATTATGAAAGTAAAAAAAATGTTTTTATTACATAATTATTAAATAAATTTCTGTTTTTTATTGGCTAGACAAGTTCTTCTTCTGGAAGCTCACGTTCCAGGACAAGGAGAATCGTCCCAAATAGAAGGTAATTCAAGTGAAAATCTAAAACTATTCTTACGGGTAAGATGAGATCTTTGAGAACAAAAGTAACATAATTAAAAATTTTTTTTTTTTTAACATTTTAAGTTTGCTCATCTGGCATTCTTCTGTGCAAATCTGTTTATTCTTTTTAGAGTATAACAGTTTTAAAATATATCCATTTATTTTGCTAAATCTATAATCAGCTATAACTGTCTGCAGTTTACTGAGAACTACTATGTGCCAAGCTATGTGTCAGCCATGTTACATTATCTCACTTAACCCTCATAACAACCCTAGAATATAGGTACAGTTGGTCCCATTTTATATAGACTCAGAGAGGTAAAGTATTCCACAAGAAGTAGCCCAAATGGCAAGAGCTAGCGCTTAAACTCAAAGCCGACCTCCAAAGCCATGCTATTCTTTCCACTTCTAAATTGACGTGTCCCTGTTCTCAAAACTTTGAAGAAGGGATAGCTATGAATAAACAGAACCTTTTCCTAAAAATACTTATAATATTTCTTCCCTGAAAAGCTTTGTAATTATCCCAGTTTTACTCAGCTTTCAAAAAACACCTTAGCTCCCATTTTCTCAGTGTACTTGTCCTACTTTAGAATATGAGGTTCTCTCGCACTGAATCCTATACCCGTAGATACGTGTAGCCAACTAGTTTTTCTTTAAACCTTTCAACTAGGGACACAGAAAACTCCCAGTTAGAATATGTTCGGAGGTTATGTAAGATTCTCTCACAAGTTAGATAGAATCCATCAGTTGATCACTGCCAAATAAATTAGGTGGTGGTATTAATTTCCCCACATTTATATTTACTTCTAGCAAATGTGGGGAAACTACAGGATGACTTCATTTATTTCATTTTTAATTTTGAGTTTTAGCATTACTGACTTTAAAGTTTCCATAAAGTTAAACTATTATTTTTCTCATTTATCTTTTAAATTCTCAGAGCAAGTACCTGTTTCTCAAGACAGACTGGAATTTGATTTGAATTCAGATGAAGATAAATCTACTGATAATGTCTTACCTAGAACTGTATCTGTCCGTCGCAGTTTAAAGACACATTTTAATAATATAGGTCAGTTCGGTACCTTGGATGATTTTGAAATCAGTCATTTCTCAGAGCAGTCCTTTGAATTGGAAAGAATTAGATGTGTAGACCCACTAGAAAATACGCACATACCTGAAAATGTAGAACAAGATGTTTGTCAATGGAATAAGGATCAAATTAACTTATCACCAAACCTGATTGACCCAGAAATATCCACTAAAACAAAAGAAGACATTTTGGAGTATAAACCTGAACAAACTAAAAGCAAGCATGGAGGTGCAAAAGAAGACAAAAGAAAAGCTAACAGAAGGAAAAAATCAAAACCTCTATCGAAGTATAAAGCGAGCAAAAGTGAAAATAAAAAAACTGTTTCCAAAAAAAAGTTGGATGAATCTGTCACTTCCAGTGATGCTTACAATTTTAATTTGGAAGAGAGAATTCATCTCACTCCATTCCGACCAAAATTTAACAATGATTCTAACAGAGGAGAAAACAACAATGAATCTGAAGTGAGCATCTGTGAATCAAGTGGTTCAGGAGATGACTCTGATGACCTCTATTTGCCCACTTGCAAGTACAGTCAAGGTCTCTCCAGCGAATCAGAAAGGAGCCCAGTCGCCAGGCCTCGACCTAAAAGAGCACTAAAATGTAGGGACGAGAAAGAGATGGAGGATTCTAAGCTTATAAAAACTCCTATCAGTAAGTGATCTACTTGTTTGCCTGCATTTTTAATGTTTATAGTAAATGATCACTCCTGATGCTTATATGCTATACTTCCCATCTGTTTCTCTGGGGGAGGTTAGAGACTTGCCATCTGTCTCTTTGGGGGAAGTTACAGTCTGATTAAACAATGGCAGGTTGGGGGTGGAAATCACAATTGTATGGCTATGACCTGCTTTAAACTACTTTAAATCTTTAAGAACAAATACTGCTTGTTAGGGAGAAAGCATTTTTAATTTCAGTAAATGAAGACTTCCAAGGTAAGAAAAACTTTTTGGTGGAGTTAGGTTGAATTAAAATATCTTTTATACACTCACCTGAACAACAGCCCTTTGAAAATGAAATCAAATTTGAATCCAGTGACCTATCATTTTAGTGGCTTTGCTTTATATTCAGTTTGACAGGAACCATGATTTTAAATTGATTCATTCTAGTTAGTGGAAGGTGGCCAAACACTAGACCAAACTTTTTTCCTCAGTTGATGGGCTTAGTATTTTTTGGTAGACATTTGTAAGACATCTAAAAGCTGTCGCTTAAAAATCTTGCTCTTATTAGATCAAAAGTAGGCATGGTTCAGACGTTGATATAGCCTGCATCTGCCCACAAAGATTCTCATCTGGGAAATTGTTATTGTGATAAAACTATAATATACGTGGTCATGTTGTAGCATTCTCAAAACATGCTATTTCATTTGATCCTCAGAAGAACTTTATAAAATGCAGGTATCATCGTGCTTATATTGTTTATAAGAAAACTTAAGGCCTAAAAAATTTAAATGACTTTCCATAGTCAACCAGTTAGGCAGTGGTAGTTTGCAACAATTTTTTTTTTTAATATGCTATAATAATGTTAATGTGACTCAAATAATATAAATCAAACCAGATTGGCAAAATATTGATAATTACTGAAGCTGGGTAACTGGGGGTTCATTATATTGTTGTCTCCATATTTGTGTATACTTGAAATTTTACATACTTTTTAAAAGAAAAAAATTACACTCTAAGATAGTATTACTCAGAATTTAATCCCCAGATCATCCGCATCACCATTACCTTGAAACATGTTAAAAATGCAGAATCTCAGGCCATACCCTTGAATCAGAATCTGCATCTTTTTCACAGGTTCCCTGGGGGATTTGTATATACATTACTTTTGAGAAGCAGTATTCTAGAATATACCAGCTGATTGGATGTTGCTTAACCATATTTTCCAAACTAAAAGTTGGAATAATTAGTATAGTACAAAATGCTTAAGTGGAGAAAAAAAGACAGCATGTGAAACCTAGATAAGTCTGGAGAACATGGTTGCTAAATATAGTAATTTTACAGTTATAATTTAGTATGTCTTGGAAAAACAACTAGCTTTTTAAAGCTATTTGAAGAGATTGTCTTGCAGTGTTCTTTGTGTGCTGAGTACTTGACACCCAATGTAGATAGAGCTCCAAAATAGAGTAACGTGAATGCTTATGATAGGAAATACATTGATAACTTTTTAACATACTAGTTTTACCAGAGGGAATCCCTTTCCTGCTGGTTTACACAGAGACTATGATGTAGAATTCTCATTTATTTAATAAAGTGAGTTAAGGTGGTTTTTTAAGACTATAGGAAGCCACTTGATAAATCACAGTACTGAAAAAGATGGAGGCCTTGATGATTCTACAGAGCAAGGTAGAACTAAAATGAAATTCTGTAATTTAAATTCATTACACCTGTTATCTTAGAAAAAAAATTTTTTTTAAGAATTTTAAGTCTTAGTAGCCTATTGTATTAACTCTTCACATCTATAGTGATTAATATTTCAGTGTTATCTGGGATGGAAAAATGATGAATAGGTTAAAAAATCTATATTATAAAATGCTGGATTTGTATATGTTTAGGATATGTACTTGCATATGACTTAAGTCCTGTGTTTTTTTAAAATTTGGAACCATATTCAGTAAAAGTTGTTTTTGTAGGTGCACTACCTAAAACTCATCGCTCACCTCATTTTAGCCTGAAGGATATCACCAATGCCCCCTTGTATCCTGTACTGAAAGTCAGAAAACTCTCTCTTTCTCCAAAAAAGAATAAAGAAAGCCCAGCAGTGTCTCTGCCTAAGCGTAGGTGCACAGCCAGTATGAACTATAAGGAACCCACACTCATTTCGTAAGTATCTGATTTGTGGGAACCCACTTTTAGTGATAAATGTAGGGGAGGGGGGGAAGAGGTTTGGAGCTTTGTTCAAGAGTGAGTCTTTTTGAAATATAAAATTTTGATTAAAAACTGAAGTGGGAATATTAACACTGGCATATTTTACAATAACTTTGTATTGAGGAGTAAGATGGTACTGGGGTGCTTAGAATTATGCCTAAGAATTCTTCCTACCCTTACAGGAAACTGAGAAGAGGAGACCCTTTTACAGATTTGTGTTTCTTGAATTCTCCTATTTTCAAACAGAAAAAAGATTCCAGACGCCATTCTAAAAAAAAAGTATGAAGCAAATGCAGTGAAGTGTTTTTTGTATGCTGTTTATATTCATCCTCTACACCTCCTGTCTCTCCAAGAGACAATCTGTAAGATAGTACACAAAAGGGTTGAACTGTTGCCATGGAATATTCTTTGACTGAACTCTCGATCGTGAAAATTTCTTCAAAACTATATTTCAGATGTGATGCTTTTTTCTTATACCACTAATAAATTTGGTTTATTTTTTCTTTTAAATATAAATAACTGGACATACGCCCTATATCTTAAACGGCCTAAAACTTTTCATTTTACTCAAAATATATCTTCTGAGAAAACTTTGGAAATGAATAATCATTCAAATTAAGGGGTTTTAATTATAAGCTTCTGGCATCTTTATTTTTCCCTTAAAGTGGGAATGAATGATTTTTGAAGATGAGCTAAGGATCCTTTGAAACTCTTTATAGATTTGAATAAAATAAATCCTTGACATACACAGTAGGGTATACCTTAAGTTGTTTGGGGATCCTTTATACCATTAAAATTTCAAGTAAAATGTGAGATAATGATTAGAGAATTGATGTTGCTTAGCTTCTGGGACTAGGCAAGTGATTAGCTCTGAGTACCAAGCTCTAGGTGTACACTGTTCTGTGATACCTCAGCAAATTATAATGTCGTGGACTTTCAGGATAGTTCCTTAATATTTGTTACCACATTAGGGTCAATGCAGATATAGAACATTTCCATCACCATAGAAAGTTCTAGTGGGCAGTTCTAAATTCAGTGTTTTTATAATTTTAGTATTTCTGTGTTCTTACTGTTTATCCCTAGAATGTTAAGAATTGTTTCATATTTTAACATTTTACATGAATGTTATATTGTCTATATCTTTTTGCAACTTTTAACTCACCATTGTTTTTGAGATTTATTATCCATGTTGGCAGATGTAGATTATTTTCATCGTACAGTTATATAAATAAATTAGACTTATTATTTTGAGAGATAATTTGCTTCCACTATTTTCATTACAAATTAGTGCTGTGGTGAATATTCTACATTCTTGCACACATGAGATTAAGTTTCCACGGAGTGGATACCTAGAAGGGGAGCAGCTCTCTAAAGTGGTTGTACCAATTCTCTGGACACAAGGAGTGTCATCACTCTCCTAACAGCAATTTATAAGTTCTATCACTTGGTATTATTGGACATAAAATTACCTAAGACAATGAATGTGAAATGGCTCTTCTTTAATTATGTATGAGATATTATCTCACTGAGTTAATTACTTGTGAGAATTCAAATATTTATTGGTCACTCATTACTTCTATGAATTACTATATATTTTTCCCACTTTTCAACTAGTGTCTTTTTCTTAATAGAATAGGGCTCTTTATATATTCTTGATAGTATTGTCTTTTTTACTTGATAGTACTTGTCTTTTTTTACATGGGTTGTAGCTTTCTGTTTTTACTTTATGTTTTTTGATGTTCAAGAATTTTAAATATTAATGTCCTGTCACCTTTTTGCTTAAAGTTTTTCTCTAAAATTTGTTGTTTTGCTTTTTCACTTAGGTCTTTAAACTGTATAGCATTTTGTGGAATGGGGATCTGATTTTATTTTATTTTCCATGAGAATAGCCCATTGCTCCAGCACTATTCATTGACTAATCTGTCTTTTCCCCACTGATAAATACCACTCTCTTTGTCACACAGCAAAGTTTCTTTCTATTGGTTTATTTGTCTAGCTATGTCCTGGATACTATACACTTTCTTTTTTGTTGTTTTTTAGTTTAGCGGTAAAATATAAAAACTATCATTTTGATCATTTTTAAGTGTATAGTTTAGTAGCATTATGTACACATTGTTGTGCAATCATCACCATTATCTGTCTCCAAAACTTTTTCATCATCCCAAACTAAAACTCTGTAGTCATTAAATAGTAACTACTCATTTACTCCACCCCACCCCGTCTCCTAGTAACCATTATTCTACTTTCTGTCTCTATGAAATTGACTCTTCCAAGTACCTCATAAATGGAATCATACAGTATTTGTCCTTTTTTATCTGGCTTATTTTCACTTAACATAATGTTTTATCCATGTCGTGGCATGTTTCATCCATGTCCACACATAGCAGAATTTCATTTCTTTTTAAGTCTGACTAGTATTCCACTGGATATGTGCACCACATTTTGTTCATCTATCAATGGGCATTTGGGTTGTTTCCACTTTTGTCTATTAGAAATACAAAAGTCTACTTGAGTTCCTGCTTTTAATTCTTTGGGATATATATACCCAGAAGTGGAATTGTTGATAATATGGTAATACTGTATTTTGATGAACCAATATACTGAATTCCAGAGTGGCTGAACCATTTTACATTCCCACCAGCAATGCACAAGGGTTTATATCCTTGCTAATACTTGTGGATTTTTTTCATAATACCTATCCTAATGGGTATGAAGTGACATCTCACTGTGGTATTGACTTGCATTACCCCAATGATTAATGATGTTAAACATCTTTTCATGTGCTTATTGTCCATTTATATACCTTCTTCAGGAAAATGTCTATTCAAGTGCTATCCCCATTTTCGAATTGGGTTGTTTTTGTTGTTGAATCTTAGAGGAGTTCCTAAAACATTCTAGAAACTAACCCCTTATCCATTCTGTGATTTGCAAATGTTTTCCCCCAGTATGTGGGTCGCCCTTTTACTGTTGGGCGTGTCCTTTGATGCACCAGTTTTTAATTCTGATTAAGTCCAATTTATCAATTTTTCCTTGGTTGTCTTTGCTTTTGATTGTTATATTTAAGAAGTCAGTGCCTAATCCAACGTCATGAAGTTTTTCCCCATATTTTTTCTTATAAGTGACAATTTTTTTTAAAAGACATGGATGAAATTGTTGCTCAATATTTTTAGGAGTTTTTTATACTATGATCATAAATTTGCCTATATCTTTTCCCATGTAGATTTTTGGTAGTACTCTTAAAATTAGTTGCACCTACCGTTTCTGCTCTCTGGAACAAATTGTACTTATTCACATTTGGTAAAACTTTGCCACTGAAACTATTTTATCCTGTGCTTTTGTAGGTAAACTTTTGTCTTGATTTTTTAAAAATAATTATAAGTTCTCTAATTCTTGATTCTATTCAGTTAAATGACATTTTTCATAGAAATTACATATTTCTTTTATTTAAGATTTTATTTTTAAGTAATATCTATGCCCAACATGGTACTCGAACTCATGACCCTGAGATCAAGAGTCATATACTCCACCACCTGAGCCAGCCAAGCACCCCTACTCTTCTAAGTTTTTTAAGGCATTCATTTTTGCCTCTTTTACTGCATGACATCTTTAGTGTTATTTGTGTATATCTCTGTCCTCAAGTTTGATTTCAAGTATTTCCTAACTTTGTGGTTTCTTTTTTGACCTATTATATAAAAAAGAAACTTTTTTCATACCAAATTGGAGATTAATGTTGTTGTTAGTGGGTTATACTTCTTTTTGTAATACATCAAAAAATTATTTATATGGTGTTCTTATTGTGTTTAAGTCTTTTGTGACTAGTAAAAGTTGTCAAATTTTGCAAATAAGTTTAACTGTATATGCTTGAAAAGAATATAAATTCTCTAACTGTTGAATATAATGTATAACGTTTTCAACTTTTTTGTCTTTACCAATTTTGCCTGATTCATCATTGCTATGTATATGTATGTACATATATACACACACACATATACATATATACACACATACGTATGTAACACCTTCCACAAAATTTGATTTTCCTAGTGAATAGTTCACTCTTTTTCCATCATAATGCTGTCTTAATGTCTGATATAGCTAAGGCAACTTATACGTGGTTAATATTTGTATATGGTTAATATTAGCATTTTCACTATATCCTTTTCTTTCCATTTTTTTAAGCCTTCCTATGTTAATGTTTTAGATGTATCTCATTAAAGACGTCTATAGCTAGATGTTGTTTTTGGTCCAAATTGAATTGTCTTCTTTTACTTAACAAGTTCTGTCGATTTACATTTATTGTGATAACTACTATAATTTTATATATTTCTAGCAAATATTTTTATGCTATCTACTCTGCCTTATTTTCCTTTCTCTATTAACTGTTTACCATTAGATTGGTGGAGTTCTCTTTATTTCTACTTTTATTAAGTGATTATCCTGAAATGGCTTAATTTGTATACATGACTTTCCAAAGCCAAGTTTCCGAAGTATATCTTTTAGAGTCATTTTGATGAGGGTCAAATTCTCACTCTTTTTTCTAAAAATGAATTTAATTTTGTCCTCACACTTTTTGACTGTAGGCTGACAACAGCCTCAACATTTCATTTTCTTATGGAGATAATTTTGCTGTTGCGAAGTCATGTCAGATTTTTGCTCATATTTTGTTAGTTTATCCTAAGCATTTCATAATTCTTAACTAAATTGATTAAGATTCATTTTCACTTGTTTGCTGCTAGTTTATAGAAATGTAGTTGCTATTAGTTTGTGGACATGCAACTGATTTTCATATATAGACCTTGCTAAATTCACTCACCAGTTCTAGGATCTATTTTCAAAGATTCTTTAGAATTTTTTTATGTACATGACCTTATGGTCCACACATAAAGACAGTTCACTCTTTCTATCTTGTATGCCTTTTCTCCGTACTGCACTGACTAGAACCTCTGCTATAGTGTTGAATAGATGTGATGAGAGCAGACAACTTTGCTTTTATCTCAATCTTGGAAGCATTTGGTCTTTCAGCATTATTGTGATGTTGGCTGTAAGTTTTTATTGATTACCTTTATCATATTGAGGAAGGTTCCTTTTATCCTATGTTTGCTAGGTTTTTTTCTATTAGGAATGGGTATTGAACTTTGTCAAATGCTTTATCTGTTGAGATGAACATTTTTTTTTCCTTTATGCTATCCATATAGTTAATTACATTAGTGGATTTTCAGTGTTACATCAGCCTTAACTTAATCAGATATGCCCCACTTGGTCATGATCTATAATAATTTTTATATATTGAATTCCATTTGCTAATATTTTGTTAAAGGTCTTTGAATCTGTGTTTGTGAGGGTTGTTGGTCTATAGTTTTCTTATAAATTTTATCCTGACTTTGGTATCAAGGATAACAATACTGGCCTCATAAAATGATTTCCAAAGTCTTCCTACATGTTTTCTAGAAGAGTTTGTGTAGGATTGATACTTTCTCCTTACACTAAAGATCTGTGTATTTTATTGTATTATGTGTGTTTTATATACTGCATTTATATTGTTAATTATACTTTATTTTTAAAAGTTTATTTATTTTGAGAGAGAGAGTGTGAGTGGCAGACGGACAGAGATAGGAGGAGAAAATCCCAAGCAGGCTTTGTGCTGACAGGGCAGAGCCGGACATAGGGTTCAATGTCATGATCTCATAGTTCATGAGTTCAAACCCCCATCTGGCTCTGTGCTGACAGCTCAGAGCCTGGAGCGTGCTTCAAACTCTGTGACTCCCTTCCTCTCTGCCCCTCCCCAACTGTCCTCTTTCTCTCAAAAATATATAAGTATTAAAAAGAAAAAAAAAAAAAAAGAGTTGGACGCTTAACTGACTAAGCCACCCAGGCGGCCCACTTTGATTTTGTTTTAATGTTAAATATAGAAGGGAATATTGAGTTGTCCACAAAACAACCTACAACTCTATAAATATGAGTGTGTTGAGGAGTAGAAGCAGTGCTGGCAGACTGAATTAATAGCACTGTTATTTTATCTAATTAAAAAATATTTTAATTAGAGCTTGATCATAAAATTTGTATGAAACGTGTGTTCAACATTAAGCACTTTCTTACAACCCTTTGCCTGTTCTGTTGTTGGACTGCCTTATTGGTCAAAACAGCAGATTTTTTTGTTCTTAGCTATTATTAAGCATAAATAGGATACCCATTTCTTTTAACTGTAGAAAATGGGTGGTTAATATCAAAGAACAGAGACCAGTGAATTTTAGAAAGGGCCCAAGTACCGAATGAACTGGTATTGCAGTAAGTGCATATGCATGAACATGTGCAAGGAGGTCCTTACCTTCCAGCACATTCTCCAAGGGACTGCTCTTTTTTTTTTCTTTAAAGATTATTTCTTTTGAGAAAGAAAGAGCCTAAATGGGAAAGGGCCAAGCAGGCTCCGAACGACCAGTGCAAACCCCTATGCAGGGCTCGAACTCAGGAACCACAAGATCATGACCTGAGCCCAAGTCAGACGCTTAACCAACTGAGTGACCCAGGCACCCCCGCAAGAGATTGCTCTTAAAGAACTTCAAATCCAAATAAATTAAAACTGACAACCTTTGGTTCAGCTCACAAAATTACACACATACACAAATTAGATATGTTGTTTCTCACGTTTTACACTAATCCTGCCAAGGTTGTGTTGGACTTCCCAATAACAAGAGGGAGCAGGAAGAGTGACTTTTGTTTTCCATACTTTTCTCTGCTTCGCTTTTTAATAAACCCAGAGAAAATCTACAGCTTTGTCTGTTTTTTTTCCACAAAAAAAGATGCTCCCGTTTAAAAAAAAAAAAAAAAAAAATCAAGGCATAGATGACACATAAATTACATTAGAGAACTTTTCATGATACTTATGGGTGCTCTCTCACCCTATTTCATCATCTTCTGTGTACTTTGTTGAAGGTCTTCCTCCAAAGTACTGTTTCTGCTTTGGTAAGAGGAGAATGCTAGTTAATGAGGGCCCCCACAGACCAGCTCAGAACAATATGGAAAAGGCCACAGGCTCCCACCAGTAATCCTTCCTTGTACTGCTCTTAGAATCTCTTTAACGATTGAAGAACATCAGCTAAAGGAGGTGACATGTTGTTAACCTCTCCATAGTACCTCAGTCTGATCTTTTTATTTCTTAAGTTTTATAATTTAAAATTTTACTTCTTTGTACTAGAAAGCCTCGGTCTTCTTTTCACTTTTCTAATACAACCAGTTATTAAATATGTTGAATACAACTTTCTAGCAATTTTTGATATGGATATATGGGGTGGACTGGGAAGGAGACTTCTAATCCAGTTGTTTACATCCCTGTGGAAAGACAGACATCACCCCCTGGCCTCCCTGTGCCCCTCATTCATTCCTCCCCTGGGAGGGACTTACCTAATTGATGAGTTAAGTTACAGTAGGGCCCTGGGCTGCGCTGTTTGGCTGCTCCGTCACCTGCGCCTCTTTCAGAGGTGGCCTGCCTTCGAGAGCACCATTGCTCTTGGCCATGTACTAAACTCAATGGTAAAGGCTCTGCCCTTGGAGGGGAAGCTGGCAGGGTCTGCAGAGCTGTTGGCGAGTCAATCACGTTCTGGGGTTCAGTATTAGCCCATTTTCCATAGATACAGAAGGCACATTCTTCAATATCCATTTTATTATTAATGAAGATATTTTGGCCATCATATGCCGCATTCCTTTGACACCTCAATTGGTTCAGGATTCAGAAAGAAAAGGTACTCTTGGGTGGGTTCTTTCATACCCCAACAGGATACAGGATTCTTTCCAGCAGTCGAGATTTTGAGTGACTTTAGAAGCTCATTAGGAGAGTTCTAAGAATCAGCTATATTTTTATCTCTTCATTCATCTATTTTACAGATAGAAAAACTGGGAGGAGAGAGAAACTTAACTTCCAAGCCAGTAACACTCCTCTTCCACTGTTTTCCCCCCTTTGTTTAATGAGTGACAGTAGGCAAAATGCAGTGGCCCACTCAAAAGACAGACACGGTCGAGTGTCTCTCATGGGATTATCTCAATGGTGGTTTGTGAATTTTTATGAAACTTCCAACGAATGCAACAATTCTAAACATCTTCAACAAAATGCCTAAACGCCAAGAATTATGGATCTAGTCGATGGTCACCAACCATCGCCCTGTTGAATTTAATGGTCTAGAAGAAAACACACCAAACCAAAAGCTTTTTAAAATATAATTTAAAACTATGTTGTACCAGTACAATATATTAATTTTACAAATGTAAAATTTTATCCGATGTTAAAGCATTGGCAAAAACCACACATCCTACTTCAGCTTTATTGCACAATATCTATAAGAAAATATTAATTTTTAAATTAGAAAACATAAAAATGCTTTCAATATAGAAGAGACAATCTGATTTTAAAGACAATACTCTATAAGAATGTCTACCCAGAAAATAACAAACTTTCACAGGATACAAAGCTGGACAGATACTTCGGCAGATTTAGTACAAAGCACTGTTTAAAACCAGTCCAAGATACTTAATCCAAACTGTATCATCATTCTTCATTAGAAATCTAGATGCCACTCGAGGCGGTTTCTTATACTTAAAAAAGCTGAGGCATTTTTCAGTGTGAGCATTCTGAATATCTCTTACATATTAAAAACAATACTTCCCACTTACAGCCATTTGCAGGGTTTTTTCCTTCATGCAGATTATCTCTGGCAACTGTTTTTAGCAACTATTAAATGACCACTTTATTCATTTATGCTGATAGAAAAACCCATCAAGTTAAATACGCTTTTAAAACCTAGTCCTTTACAAAAATCAGTTTATAAATTTGTATCATAAAAATTAGTGTCAAAGGCCATCAAAATGGCCTTCATTTGTTTTCTATTAGCTGGTTCTCCCAGAGTTGGGATGGCAGATGCCCCACTTTTCTATGTAGTGTTAATCAGGAAATAAATCCAAGCACTAAGCTAGAATCCCAAGACAGGTTAATCCGTTCGCACGATGGATTTTAGTGGGATATCACCCTGGGTCTGTATTCCAGTGTAGGTGTTAAAATACTGACAGCAAATCTTGGTAACTGAGTTCACCTCAGACAATGAATATAATGTGGAGATGCTACAGGAAAAATGTTCATATAGCACATTATCAGTGGGGTTGTGTGTATCGTAGAAAACGAAAAAGATCCTTATTTGTTAGAACAAGGATTCGCCAAATTTGATACATACGTAGGTTATGCATCTTTTCTTATTAAAGCACATTGATTCAATCTCAAGTGTTTCCAAATGTATGCCTGTGTGCATCAGGAGATTGCCTTTTTGAACTTATGGCCTGCATAAGCAAAGTCAAATATAATATTACACATTTGTGTAGAGAAAATAATTATTAAAATAGTGGTTATGCGCTCACAAGTTTATTGTAGGTAGACAGAATTATCAAAAACCCAGATGCTTATAAAAAACTTTGCATTATTTAGAATTTCTTCCTTAGGAATCAAAGCAGTTGCTTTTCTGGAACTGCATTTTTTCAGAACTGCTCAAAGCACCTCACCTAGATGAGTGTTTTTAAAAAATATATATAAAAAGTCTACAATGAGACTTCACACATCACATATTTCACTTTTTATGGGCTTTTTATCATGTATCCCTTCCTTAAAGTCCTTCAGAATAAAATAAAAATAAACTCTCACATTCCATTAGAAAAAAATGGAAACATTCATGGTCTGAAAAATTTCTGCATTCCCCCAAATCTTGGTACTATGTGCAATTTCCTCATACACGGGTTTTGAGGAAACCCCTGATCATCTATTACTGAATATTCAGCTAATGGACATGCCATAGAAAATTTACATTTAATAGTAGTAAATAGATTAAAATCTATTCCATAAAATAAAAATGTTCTATGACTTCAATTTAAATATGTATCTGAAAAGCTAAGAGGAGGTTTTTTTGTTTTTCAAAAGTGCTAATTAATACATTTACACGTATCTTCAGTACATTATGTCCAATTCTTTATAAAACTAAACCACCTTGCTTTAGGCACACTGCTTGATGAGTTTCTAAGAAGCAGAGGGGAGAAAAATCACTTGTCAATTAATCCAGCTTCCTTAATTTTACTGAAGAAGAATTTCTCCAGGATATTGGCACATTTGTAGTATTCACTCTCAGGGGGGTTGTATTCTTTGCAATTGGTAAAGACTCGCTGTAAGTCTGCCATGAATAATTTCTTAGACACGTAGTACCTATTCTTGAGGCGTTCGCTCATGGTTTTCAGATCTGCACAGGAAAAAAAAATATTAGCAATCTTTGGTTCCTATTTTAAACACTCGCTGAGAAAAGGGAGACAGGGAGAGAAGTATATGTCATCGGTTTGGCTACATTTTTACCATCCCAATGCCCTTGCTTACGAAAAATTCATATGATCAAGGAAAATAGTTCCTAAATCTTATGCTGTTTCTGTTGTGAGGGGCCCCTGTGTATAATCACAGCATTTTAACACTGAAGGGACCATTATTAGTCATCTGGCCCAATCCCCTATTCAGCACAAGGAAGCTAAGTAGATTAGCAGCGATAAGTATGATAAACTAAGTACTGTTAGCTATTCATTCAGAATCACACAGAAGAGGCTCTATCTACACAGAGTAGAGCAGGTGGGACGTTTGTACTGAATCATTTCATTACTTAAGTAGAACAATCAGACTGAGTTTGTTTCAGTAAATTCACAGTTGTCTTGGTGTTGCAGAGACAGAACTAAAGCAGAGAAACTGATCATAAATTAAGTCTGCAGATACATCAGTGTCCTTGCATATAAAATGATTCAAATGAATTTAGTTTCATGCTCCATCCATGAAATAAGAATCAAACAATAAAAAAAAATCACAAAAAATAATTCATTTCCTAAAGCAACTAAGCCTTGAGAGACTACTGTAAAATAATATTTTCCCAATATATCTACTTCCTTTAAATTATTTTACAAATAAAAACAGTACTTTATCTAAACTTATAAGAATACCATAGCTTGTTTACTCCATACTTTTAGGACTGATTTAAAGAATTCCATGCAGGGCGCCTAGGTGGCTCGGTGAGTTAAGCATCTGACTTTGGTTCAGGTCATGATTTCACGGTTCGTGGGTTCAAGCCCCGCATTGAGCTCTGTGCTGACAGCTCAGAGCCTGAAACCTGCTTCAAACTGTCTCCCCCTCTCTCTGCCCCTCCCCAGCTCACCGTCTCTCTCAAAAATAAATAAACATCAAAAAAAAAAAAAAAGGATTCCATGAAGATTAGAAGATGTTAATATTTGTCTACTTATAGGAGTTGTCTCTAAGTCTGGTTCTACCATTAAAAATTATATTAACTGTGCACGGAAAAATAATTGAAAATTGTTAAAAGAAATACTTCTATCTGTAACCCAATACCCCACTATATGATCAAATTTTCCAGGGAGAAGGAAACTTAACAACCGAATACACTGGGATTATCAGTTAATAAGATATATAAAATTATGTGCAACATCCAAAAATGGAGAGGAGTTCATTTGCATCAAAATCTTTATCAAAAACACCAAAGAAAAATGGGAAATATATACTTTTGCCTATTTCCTCTGACTAAAGCTTATCTTTGGTAGTGCTATGCTGCCTATCTTTGAGTTCAACTTTCAACTTTCTTCTGTAACTAAAACAGTTTGGAAGGAAAGAAAAACTAGTTAAGTGTTAAGATACCTGAAGGTTCAGCAAACACCCCACTAGCTGTTTCACCCGAGAGTGAGTGAACAGATGAAGATGTCCTCTCATTAAATGAAGAAATAGCAATGAAGTTAATTGTACCTCTCCAGGTAAGTTAGATGTTTACCTTCCTGCCACCTAAATGCCTACCACTTAAGATATGCTATCTGATATAATTTTAGATTTTAGAAGGAAAAGACACGTAACAAAAAAGTGTTGGGGGGGGGGCGGGGGAGGGAGTGAAACATGACACAAAGAAGTGTATCCAAAAGCTTTCAAACTATTATTTGGAAAAGAGTGGGTAAGAAGGGATGGAGGAGAGGCTAAAATACAGTAGAAACAAAACAAGAGTCACAGAAGTGTTTGAATCTTTCAGAAACATTACAACCAATTCTGCATATTTCCTTTCTACGCTTCTATTAAGTTATAAATAACATCTTTCTTCTTCTAGCCTTCTTAGAGTCTTAGTTCACCAAAGAGCATGTGTTAAAAAAGAAGGTGATTAAATATCAATGACACCACATATGAAGAAATCATAAAATTATTCCGTTTTCATCCCCCACCCCCACCAACTTGGGAGTTCTGGGTAAACAGGAAAACCGTGCCTGGTGATCCGCATGTGGGAAGAAGCCATGCTTGAACCTGGCTACTCAGATGATGTTGAGTGAGATGCCCCAAATGACACAGGTTAGATCTCATTCATATGGGAGAAAAGAGTTTGTGAAGGCAAAGGGGAAAGAGAAGAAATGCTTTCAGAAAAAGCCAAGAAAGTAATAATGGGAGAAAGTAAAGTTATCGATCTGTCAGTCTTGTCCTCAAAAACATGACTTTAAGGGCAAGACTACACATTTTACTCAGCACTTAAAGGGAATACCAAGAAAAATATTATTACTCACCTAAAGAGCACCATTTACTGTTTTAACTAACTTTGTCTAGAACACACCTCACTTCATCACTGGCCTTGCTCAATGGGGCCAATATTGCCCTCAGGCTCATTCAGCTATGCACACAGGTGGTATCCAACTGGAAAGGCCATCCCGTTCTCGGGCCGGACCAAGCCATCACTTCCATAAAGCAGAAAGCAGGCTGAGAGGAGACTATGACATACAGGACCTTCTAAAACTACTATTGCAAGTCTTCAGAGCATACATGAGCAGGGCTAATTCTCCCCAAACTCATATAACCTCCCATGAGGGTATCACAAGGGAGCTGAGACAGTCCAGGGTCAGTTGGAGTTAACTCCAGAGGTCAGTTAACTTACATTTGAAAATGGGCACAAATGGTCTTAACATATATATACTTTTTAAATGTTTATTTATTTTTGAGAGAGAGAACATGAGTAGGGAAGGGACGGGGTGGGGGATGGGGGCACCGGGGGACAGAGGATCCGAAGCAGGCTCTGCGCTGACAACAGTGAGCAGTCTGACACGGGGCTTGAACTCCTAAACCATGAGATTATGACCTGAGCTGAAGTTGGATGCTCAACCGACTGAACCTCCCAGATGCCCTGGTATTAACATATTTTTTACATGATGGAAATGATTGAGGGACACATCACTGGCTCAGTCAGCAGAGCATGTAATTCTTGATCTCAGGGTTGCGAGTTTGAGCCACATGTTGGGTTTAGACATTACTTAAAAATAAAACCTTTTAAAATTTTTTTTAAAAAGAAAAGAGAATACGGACTCCCCAAACAGCCTTCCATACAGAATTCTAGACTCTGTCAACCCTCACACTTTGGTTTTCATACTGAAATTCACAGAAGCAAGGCAGAAAGTAAAGGGAAAGCAAAGCATATGGATGTATGTCCACTTTAAGGAGTACAGACTCCCAAAACCATTACGGTGACTGTATACAGGACATTCATGGGAAAATTAAGGCTACAGAAAACACCTACAAATAGCTCTGTTATCAGGGAGCTAATGGATCCCTTTCATTCTCCCTTTCATGTTTTAATACTTTCTTGGTACCAGGAATAGATTACAGGTAGAAAACGGACAGAAGACACAGGCTATCTCCCAAACAACGGCCACACAACTGACTTAAAACATTTCAGCTAGTTTTCTGTCATCTGCACAATGCCAAATTAGTTTAAGTGGATTCTCAACTGGTTCAATTAATCGTTTAGCACAGTGCAGGTACAGCAGCAAATCCCACACTCCTACATTTTGAAAGGCATTTCTTGTTTCTTTGGTATTGGATGTGTAATAAAGCTTTAAAAAGGAGTATAAATAGGGACACTAATAGTAGCCACCGAGAGCTTGGAAAACCAAGAATTTCTCCCTCTGCTAGGATAGCAGGTGAGAAGCTTAATCCAACTTCTTCTGTATTGCTTTCAAAAATTCTCAACAGGCTCAAAAGATACCAAGAGGACAACCTGAAGCTTCTCCGCTTGCAACCAAACAGGTGGAGTATAACCAAGGCCGTGTCCACACAGCCAGCCATCCCATCCAGTGCTGCGTGCAGTTCCCCACCTGGGCTTTCTGCATCGAGTGCTGTCGGGGTGCAGCTCTGAAAGCTGCCAGCACGTCTCATGAACACAGCCACCCACTTGTCCCTTATCACGCCGCTCTACGTCACTGGCCCTCCACGGGTCCAAGGGCATCCTGCCCCCCCTCGTCACACAAACCCTGCCCTACAACAGAAGATCACGAATCAAATCAGCAACCATTTGTCCCCCACACCGCCATCCAGAGAGTGTTAAATCTATACTTAGAAAATGTTAATGGCATTACCCATGGGGAACCTTATAACTTCATAATATCCCGGAGCTTCTGTTCTCTTCACAGGTTCCATGAAGGGCCAAGCGCTTTGATGGCTCTTGAGTAAAGAAAAAAGTAAGGTATCTAATATGGAAATTCCATGTAGGAAATCATTTCAAAATATCAGCATGAGGCGAATGAAAAGAAACACCCACCTTCACCTGCTGGAGGATGCCCTTGAGAGTGCTGTAAAGCTGGTCAGGGTCTTTGGGCTCTTTACTTGAAAGGAAAAGAGTAAACAACAGGGAACAATGATTAGCTTTTTGCCCTCTTGCCAGAGGACTCCTATTCAGCTCATTTGTACAAAAACCTAAAATTAGAACCATCCCAGAATTGTTTATGAAAACCGAAACGCAGCAAGTGCTGTATGGGTGATTACAGCCAGTTTGCCCGTTTCCTCTAAGTTGCTGGGAGGAAAGAAAAAATCACTTCCATTAATATCCTCTCGCCCATCTTACTTACCTTTTCTCTTTTCCACTCGGCTTCCAGCCTGTCTCTCCTATATGTCAACAAAATTAAACACTGAATGAGAACTGCTTTTGGTTAAGAGAATAACAAAATTAATACTTATTGAAATACAATAAATTATAGGCATGCCTCAAAAAAAGTCTATTTCTGGGAAGAGGCAGAAATCAAATGCAATTACTTCCATATACAGCTAAAAACCTGAAACATCTCCAACATTTCAAAGTTGGCCAACTTTACTTTATGTTAGTGTTTTTTAAAGCAGGAACTCCCAACTTTTCAGTATAAAAAAACAAGTATGTCCAGTACTGGGGACATGTGTAGATTTTAAACTTTAAGTCACTTTTTTTTTTTGCTAATCACCATATGAAAGAGTTAAGACTTTATTTTAGGTTAGAACAAACCTTGTCCCTCCCGGTCTCTATTTTTTTCGGCAAAGACCCTGCTTGTAATGCAAGATGGTTTAGCGCAGCAGAAAGAAAACACAGCCTCAAATCCAATAGAGCTGAATTTGATTACTTGATCACTCCTTAAAATCTAACTTATCCTAGATAAATGACTTAAACTTTTGCCTCTACAGTTTATCAGTCTATAAAACAGAACCCCTTGGGGTGCCTGGGTGGCTCAGTTGGTTAAGCGTCCGACTCTGGCTCAGGTCATGATCTCACGGCTCGTTGGTTCGAGCCCCGCATCGGGCTCTGTGCTGACAGCCAGCTCAGGGCCTGGAGTCTGTTTCAGGTTCTGTATCTTCCTCTCTCTCTGACCCTCCCCTGCTCATATTCTCTCTCTCTCGCTCATATTCTCTCTCTCTCTCTCTCCCTCTCTCTCAGAAATAAATAAAACACTAAAAAAAAAAAGATAAAAAAAACCAGAACCCTTAAAATTAGGTGACATTATCCTTTTTGAGATTAGTTGATGTATGTAAAAACAAAACAAAACAAAAAACAGAAGAATGCCTGTAATATGGTAGCTTTTGTGCCATGAACAGGGATAATACAAGGAAGTTAAATCTCTAGGTCTAGAAGTACAAAGTAAGATGTGCTATGGGGTAGCTATTGTAATAAAGGAATATATCTTGCCCAAATAATGTCTTATTTTTTTCTTCTGAAGAACTGTAGTTTGTTTCACTTTGTTCTGTATATTAAATCTTCACTATACTAGATGATGCTGGATTTGAACTGAATCAAAGCATAGCTATTCAACAGCTTTCAATCTACAAAAACAAGCTACTTTGTATGTTTCAGCCCAAGATGAGTCACCTCTAACATACTCACAGAGAAGAACCCTTGGGGCAACTACTCTCAAATAGGGACCTGGAAACAAATAGTATGCTTTCCAATCATCTTTTTTAGAAATGCTGAGAGACTGATTTGGCCAAGCACACATCTGGGCAGGTTGCAATCGTGACGGCAATGAGCACAGGGTACAAACAGCAAGGTGCCTGGGGATCAGAATCAGGCTGCTAATTCTGACAGTTACTAGCCATGTACTATGTGAGCTCAAAGGACTTAATCATTCTGAGACTCAATTTCCCCACTGATAGAAGTAGAATTCCCCTGTGTTATAACTAGCAACTTCTCAATGAATGGCCAGATATTATCAGCTACAAGAAGGGGCCATCTGAATTCTCCTTGATTTGTTTGCACTGAGATATAAAGAAAAGACATAAAGGGAAAGCAGCTGCTCCCTCCCTCAGACTACAAACACCACCAGCGGGGACAGGCAGAGCAAGAAGCTTTCCGATCATGGCATTCTGGCGACTTTGTCAAACATATCTCACGGCATGACCAAAAGGTTGTGCTTTGACAAGAAGATCTGTACATACTAATTCCAGGAATGCTTTCTATGGGAATCTGTCGAACTCCATCTTTAAAACACGAAAGTCCGGGGTATACTTTTCGAATCTGGGCTTGTTTTCTTTCTATCAGCTTTTTAATGATCTGTAAAGCAGAGGAAGAAAATGTGTTTAGTGACAGAAATCTGTGGCTACAGGTTAAGTTATTCAACCTAGGAAGTTGGGCCCCTGAATAATGCCTTCAGGACACAAAAAAGGAGGAAGGGGGGATGCTATTTTACGGAGAGGCCATGAAAACATTCTATTACACACCGTGCCCCTTCGGTGGCATTCACACAACCGTCTTTGAAACCTTGTCCCCTGCCGTCCAAAAGAGCCACCACTGACAGAACACAGTGCCCTCAGGGGCCACTGTCCTCTCTAGCACAGGAGCCAGTTACTCTGTCCTGCTTGTCTGAGGGGCCACTGCCCGAATGCATCAGCTACCCAGCTGAGCCCCGGGTCAGGACCTCTTCAGGTCCCCAGACCAGGAACTGTTCCCTTCGGATTGGAGGGCACATGAGCAGGCCTCAGAAAAGTCACCAGTGCCAGGAAGGATGATCTTACTATTATTCAAAATTGTCAAGGCTTGGAGTGCCTGGGTGGCTCAGTCTGTTAGGCGTCTGACTCTTGACTGCGGCTCAAATCGTGATCTCACAGTTTGTGAGTTCAAGCTCCATGTCAGGCTCATACTGACAGTGAGGAGCCTTCTTGGGATTCTCCTTCTCCCTCTCTCTCTGCCCCTCCCTCGCTCAGGCTCACTCTCTGTCAGAATAAGTAAATAAATAAATAAAAATTTTAATGTCAAAGCTTGAGCCCTAACCTCTGCTGTTTGTACCAAAAAAGCAGCTCCAAATTGTTGAGGTGACACAACCCCTGTTGTGAGCATCCAGGACCAATAAGAGAATTTTGCAAAATAATTCCTAATGTACTGAGGTTAACTATTTCCAAAACAGTGCAGTTTTCCATTTAAAAAAAAAAAAGATAAACTAAAAATAACTATCCAGAAATTAACCATGTCATAACTGAAGTTTAGAAAGAGAAAACAAAACAGTAGCAGTCATTAATTGAATTTACAAAGGAAAACAAAAAATTCCAGTTCCTAACAGCTTGATCTCAAACATACTGTTGGTCAATCTTCTAGCATGAATACATTTTAATCCTAACAATTAAGCGAAGAATTCCATAATGTGAATGGGACCAGTAAAAGTATATTCCTAGTAAATCTAGTTCAGTGCTGTCCAATAGAAATACAATGTGGGGCGCCTGGGTGACTCAGTCAGTTAAGCATCTGACTCTTGATTTCGGCTCTGGTCATGATCTCACAGTCACTGGATCAAGCCCCACGTTGGGCTCTTTGCTGACTGTGGAACCTGCTTGAGATTTTCTCTCCTCACTCTGCCCCTCTCCCAGTTACGCTTTTTGTCTCTCTCTCTCTAAATAAACAAACATAAAAAAAAAAAAAAGAAATATAACGCAGACCACTCATAATTTTAAATGTTTCAATAGCCACATTTTTAAAAGTAAAAACAGGTAAGATTGGATTTAACAGTATATTTTTCTTTAATCCAATATATCCAAAATATTATCATGGCTGAATATAATGAGTAAAAAAAAAAAAAAAAAAGATATGTATGAGATATTTTACATTCTTTTATTCATAACAGGTCCTTAAACTTGTAGTGCATCTCAATTTCAACAGTCTATATATCAAGTGCTTATTAGTCAATGTGTACATAGTGGCTACCATTCTGACAGATCTAAATGGATGCTCTCCCTTTGTTTATGAACTTAAGTCTTTTTTTTTTTTTTTTTTTTTTTAGATTTTTTTTTTAAGTAATCTCTACAACCAGTGTGGGGCTAAACTCACAACCCTGAGATGAAGAGTCAGATGCTCTTCCAACTGAGCCAGACAACAAGCAACCCNAAGTTGGATGCTCAACCGACTGAACCTCCCAGATGCCCTGGTATTAACATATTTTTTACATGATGGAAATGATTGAGGGACACATCACTGGCTCAGTCAGCAGAGCATGTAATTCTTGATCTCAGGGTTGCGAGTTTGAGCCACATGTTGGGTTTAGACATTACTTAAAAATAAAACCTTTTAAAATTTTTTTTAAAAAGAAAAGAGAATACGGACTCCCCAAACAGCCTTCCATACAGAATTCTAGACTCTGTCAACCCTCACACTTTGGTTTTCATACTGAAATTCACAGAAGCAAGGCAGAAAGTAAAGGGAAAGCAAAGCATATGGATGTATGTCCACTTTAAGGAGTACAGACTCCCAAAACCATTACGGTGACTGTATACAGGACATTCATGGGAAAATTAAGGCTACAGAAAACACCTACAAATAGCTCTGTTATCAGGGAGCTAATGGATCCCTTTCATTCTCCCTTTCATGTTTTAATACTTTCTTGGTACCAGGAATAGATTACAGGTAGAAAACGGACAGAAGACACAGGCTATCTCCCAAACAACGGCCACACAACTGACTTAAAACATTTCAGCTAGTTTTCTGTCATCTGCACAATGCCAAATTAGTTTAAGTGGATTCTCAACTGGTTCAATTAATCGTTTAGCACAGTGCAGGTACAGCAGCAAATCCCACACTCCTACATTTTGAAAGGCATTTCTTGTTTCTTTGGTATTGGATGTGTAATAAAGCTTTAAAAAGGAGTATAAATAGGGACACTAATAGTAGCCACCGAGAGCTTGGAAAACCAAGAATTTCTCCCTCTGCTAGGATAGCAGGTGAGAAGCTTAATCCAACTTCTTCTGTATTGCTTTCAAAAATTCTCAACAGGCTCAAAAGATACCAAGAGGACAACCTGAAGCTTCTCCGCTTGCAACCAAACAGGTGGAGTATAACCAAGGCCGTGTCCACACAGCCAGCCATCCCATCCAGTGCTGCGTGCAGTTCCCCACCTGGGCTTTCTGCATCGAGTGCTGTCGGGGTGCAGCTCTGAAAGCTGCCAGCACGTCTCATGAACACAGCCACCCACTTGTCCCTTATCACGCCGCTCTACGTCACTGGCCCTCCACGGGTCCAAGGGCATCCTGCCCCCCCTCGTCACACAAACCCTGCCCTACAACAGAAGATCACGAATCAAATCAGCAACCATTTGTCCCCCACACCGCCATCCAGAGAGTGTTAAATCTATACTTAGAAAATGTTAATGGCATTACCCATGGGGAACCTTATAACTTCATAATATCCCGGAGCTTCTGTTCTCTTCACAGGTTCCATGAAGGGCCAAGCGCTTTGATGGCTCTTGAGTAAAGAAAAAAGTAAGGTATCTAATATGGAAATTCCATGTAGGAAATCATTTCAAAATATCAGCATGAGGCGAATGAAAAGAAACACCCACCTTCACCTGCTGGAGGATGCCCTTGAGAGTGCTGTAAAGCTGGTCAGGGTCTTTGGGCTCTTTACTTGAAAGGAAAAGAGTAAACAACAGGGAACAATGATTAGCTTTTTGCCCTCTTGCCAGAGGACTCCTATTCAGCTCATTTGTACAAAAACCTAAAATTAGAACCATCCCAGAATTGTTTATGAAAACCGAAACGCAGCAAGTGCTGTATGGGTGATTACAGCCAGTTTGCCCGTTTCCTCTAAGTTGCTGGGAGGAAAGAAAAAATCACTTCCATTAATATCCTCTCGCCCATCTTACTTACCTTTTCTCTTTTCCACTCGGCTTCCAGCCTGTCTCTCCTATATGTCAACAAAATTAAACACTGAATGAGAACTGCTTTTGGTTAAGAGAATAACAAAATTAATACTTATTGAAATACAATAAATTATAGGCATGCCTCAAAAAAAGTCTATTTCTGGGAAGAGGCAGAAATCAAATGCAATTACTTCCATATACAGCTAAAAACCTGAAACATCTCCAACATTTCAAAGTTGGCCAACTTTACTTTATGTTAGTGTTTTTTAAAGCAGGAACTCCCAACTTTTCAGTATAAAAAAACAAGTATGTCCAGTACTGGGGACATGTGTAGATTTTAAACTTTAAGTCACTTTTTTTTTTTGCTAATCACCATATGAAAGAGTTAAGACTTTATTTTAGGTTAGAACAAACCTTGTCCCTCCCGGTCTCTATTTTTTTCGGCAAAGACCCTGCTTGTAATGCAAGATGGTTTAGCGCAGCAGAAAGAAAACACAGCCTCAAATCCAATAGAGCTGAATTTGATTACTTGATCACTCCTTAAAATCTAACTTATCCTAGATAAATGACTTAAACTTTTGCCTCTACAGTTTATCAGTCTATAAAACAGAACCCCTTGGGGTGCCTGGGTGGCTCAGTTGGTTAAGCGTCCGACTCTGGCTCAGGTCATGATCTCACGGCTCGTTGGTTCGAGCCCCGCATCGGGCTCTGTGCTGACAGCCAGCTCAGGGCCTGGAGTCTGTTTCAGGTTCTGTATCTTCCTCTCTCTCTGACCCTCCCCTGCTCATATTCTCTCTCTCTCGCTCATATTCTCTCTCTCTCTCTCTCCCTCTCTCTCAGAAATAAATAAAACACTAAAAAAAAAAAGATAAAAAAAACCAGAACCCTTAAAATTAGGTGACATTATCCTTTTTGAGATTAGTTGATGTATGTAAAAACAAAACAAAACAAAAAACAGAAGAATGCCTGTAATATGGTAGCTTTTGTGCCATGAACAGGGATAATACAAGGAAGTTAAATCTCTAGGTCTAGAAGTACAAAGTAAGATGTGCTATGGGGTAGCTATTGTAATAAAGGAATATATCTTGCCCAAATAATGTCTTATTTTTTTCTTCTGAAGAACTGTAGTTTGTTTCACTTTGTTCTGTATATTAAATCTTCACTATACTAGATGATGCTGGATTTGAACTGAATCAAAGCATAGCTATTCAACAGCTTTCAATCTACAAAAACAAGCTACTTTGTATGTTTCAGCCCAAGATGAGTCACCTCTAACATACTCACAGAGAAGAACCCTTGGGGCAACTACTCTCAAATAGGGACCTGGAAACAAATAGTATGCTTTCCAATCATCTTTTTTAGAAATGCTGAGAGACTGATTTGGCCAAGCACACATCTGGGCAGGTTGCAATCGTGACGGCAATGAGCACAGGGTACAAACAGCAAGGTGCCTGGGGATCAGAATCAGGCTGCTAATTCTGACAGTTACTAGCCATGTACTATGTGAGCTCAAAGGACTTAATCATTCTGAGACTCAATTTCCCCACTGATAGAAGTAGAATTCCCCTGTGTTATAACTAGCAACTTCTCAATGAATGGCCAGATATTATCAGCTACAAGAAGGGGCCATCTGAATTCTCCTTGATTTGTTTGCACTGAGATATAAAGAAAAGACATAAAGGGAAAGCAGCTGCTCCCTCCCTCAGACTACAAACACCACCAGCGGGGACAGGCAGAGCAAGAAGCTTTCCGATCATGGCATTCTGGCGACTTTGTCAAACATATCTCACGGCATGACCAAAAGGTTGTGCTTTGACAAGAAGATCTGTACATACTAATTCCAGGAATGCTTTCTATGGGAATCTGTCGAACTCCATCTTTAAAACACGAAAGTCCGGGGTATACTTTTCGAATCTGGGCTTGTTTTCTTTCTATCAGCTTTTTAATGATCTGTAAAGCAGAGGAAGAAAATGTGTTTAGTGACAGAAATCTGTGGCTACAGGTTAAGTTATTCAACCTAGGAAGTTGGGCCCCTGAATAATGCCTTCAGGACACAAAAAAGGAGGAAGGGGGGATGCTATTTTACGGAGAGGCCATGAAAACATTCTATTACACACCGTGCCCCTTCGGTGGCATTCACACAACCGTCTTTGAAACCTTGTCCCCTGCCGTCCAAAAGAGCCACCACTGACAGAACACAGTGCCCTCAGGGGCCACTGTCCTCTCTAGCACAGGAGCCAGTTACTCTGTCCTGCTTGTCTGAGGGGCCACTGCCCGAATGCATCAGCTACCCAGCTGAGCCCCGGGTCAGGACCTCTTCAGGTCCCCAGACCAGGAACTGTTCCCTTCGGATTGGAGGGCACATGAGCAGGCCTCAGAAAAGTCACCAGTGCCAGGAAGGATGATCTTACTATTATTCAAAATTGTCAAGGCTTGGAGTGCCTGGGTGGCTCAGTCTGTTAGGCGTCTGACTCTTGACTGCGGCTCAAATCGTGATCTCACAGTTTGTGAGTTCAAGCTCCATGTCAGGCTCATACTGACAGTGAGGAGCCTTCTTGGGATTCTCCTTCTCCCTCTCTCTCTGCCCCTCCCTCGCTCAGGCTCACTCTCTGTCAGAATAAGTAAATAAATAAATAAAAATTTTAATGTCAAAGCTTGAGCCCTAACCTCTGCTGTTTGTACCAAAAAAGCAGCTCCAAATTGTTGAGGTGACACAACCCCTGTTGTGAGCATCCAGGACCAATAAGAGAATTTTGCAAAATAATTCCTAATGTACTGAGGTTAACTATTTCCAAAACAGTGCAGTTTTCCATTTAAAAAAAAAAAAGATAAACTAAAAATAACTATCCAGAAATTAACCATGTCATAACTGAAGTTTAGAAAGAGAAAACAAAACAGTAGCAGTCATTAATTGAATTTACAAAGGAAAACAAAAAATTCCAGTTCCTAACAGCTTGATCTCAAACATACTGTTGGTCAATCTTCTAGCATGAATACATTTTAATCCTAACAATTAAGCGAAGAATTCCATAATGTGAATGGGACCAGTAAAAGTATATTCCTAGTAAATCTAGTTCAGTGCTGTCCAATAGAAATACAATGTGGGGCGCCTGGGTGACTCAGTCAGTTAAGCATCTGACTCTTGATTTCGGCTCTGGTCATGATCTCACAGTCACTGGATCAAGCCCCACGTTGGGCTCTTTGCTGACTGTGGAACCTGCTTGAGATTTTCTCTCCTCACTCTGCCCCTCTCCCAGTTACGCTTTTTGTCTCTCTCTCTCTAAATAAACAAACATAAAAAAAAAAAAAAGAAATATAACGCAGACCACTCATAATTTTAAATGTTTCAATAGCCACATTTTTAAAAGTAAAAACAGGTAAGATTGGATTTAACAGTATATTTTTCTTTAATCCAATATATCCAAAATATTATCATGGCTGAATATAATGAGTAAAAAAAAAAAAAAAAAAGATATGTATGAGATATTTTACATTCTTTTATTCATAACAGGTCCTTAAACTTGTAGTGCATCTCAATTTCAACAGTCTATATATCAAGTGCTTATTAGTCAATGTGTACATAGTGGCTACCATTCTGACAGATCTAAATGGATGCTCCCCTTTTTTTTTTGAATTTAGTTTTTTTTTTTTTTTTTTTTTTTTTAAGATTTTATCTTTAAGTAATCTCTACAACCAGTGTGGGGCTAAACTCACAACCCTGAGATGAAGAGTCAGATGCTCTTCCAACTGAGCCAGACAACAAGCAACCCTCCCCCAGTCTAAGCCTTTTTTAAAAATTTCCTTTCAATGTTTATTTTTGAGAGAGAGAAAGAGAGAGGGAGAGAGACCGGGTGCGCGTGAGCGAGCACAAGCAGAGAAGAGGCGGAGAAGGACGGAGACAGAGGATCTGAAGCAGGCTCTGCACTGACAGCAGTGAGTCCAATGTGGGGCTCGAACTCATGAACCGAGAGATCATGACCTGAGCCGAAGTTGGACACTGAACCAACAACTTAGTCACCCAGATGCTCCCCTCCCCCAGTTTAAGTTTTTTAAATAGAGAATCCAAATGGCAATCTCTTAAACAAACACCTTCAGAAATATAACTTCAAATATAATTTTAAAAGTCTTTCTCTTTATCAGGGATGCTCTCTGATGTGATATCCCACCCAGGTGGGTTCTATGCCCCTTGTGTAGCACCTTGAAGGTTTGGGGTCCTAGAGAGTGACCGGTAATGGCAATAGAGGACTTCTTAAGCCCTCTATGCCTCCAAGGATCGCTTTGGTAAAAGGAGACATTTTACTTCTGTCCCAGTTTCATCTTCACTTCCCCCCAAAATGTCTCCATTTTCCACCATGTCATCATCCTTCTCTCCTCAAGTCCTTCTCCCATCCATCACTGTTAGTTTTAGTCTCCCCAAACCGAAGACTTAGGGGGACTCCCCCATCTTTAATATGACAACAAGTCTTAGCACATCTTCTTACAAAGAAATCACACCGGTTGGCCTCACCCTTACTTTGGATCCTCCAAGCCCAGTCCTTCACTGTCTCACACCTGGACACAGATCTGAGAAGTATGCCTGCCTCCCAGGCCGCTCGCCCCAACACGCACATGCACGTATACACTCCACTCTGCCTGCTCATGGCCTAGTCACGCTTTCTCACATAGTGCGTTTCATCACTGGCATACCTACGGTCCTAGCTGAATCTACTTATGTTGGACTCTGAAGCTTTGCCCATGCTGATGGGACTGAGCAGACTCAAAACAGCTCAAAACTGTTTTGAAATGGATCACATGAAGACACCTCCAATGACGCTAGACCCTCACAGATCCCACCTTCCCCCCGGAACCAACACTCACAAAGTGGCCCTCAACCCCCACTCCACCCCCTGTCCAACTGCACACGTCTCCACCTGAACTAGCCACAACCACAGTGAACTCGGCTGTCGCATGCTTCTAGGAGCCAGGAAAGCCCTCTATACGCTTACAACTTTGTTTGCTATCACCTTAAGTCCCTGCTTTCCACAAGGAGGTTTTCACAAGTTAGAATAAAGATACTTGTGAAAATCACTTGAATTCTGTGGAAGAAGATACTACGTGAATCCAAGTATTTTATTATGGTGACTTCAGGTCTCTCCGAAAGGAACTAGGCTAACAGCTCCCAGCCGGCATCAGCCACTCACTCAGAGGCGTGTGTGGAGAAGGCTGGAGGGAAACGGGGAAGGTGAGGAGCGAGGGAGATGAGATCCAAGAGGAGGGGAGAAAGAAGGAGGGGGAGGGAGCACTGTCGTCTAAATAAGTGCCTGCTGTCGCTCGCTCCTTGTGTATGCCTTTCCCCTCTATGTAGTAAGAGCCAAAAGCTCCCAACTAGGCGAACCTGCAGAGAATCCTGCTCTCAGCTTCCACCCAGAGACACGTGGGTGCCGCTCAGAGGAGGACGGAGCAAAGGGCAGCCGACTGCCCCGTGATGGCTCTGGTTGGCCGGCAGCCCCTCAAGCCGAACACTGAGCCGCTGAATACAGACCTGTTCATTAAACTCCAAAGAGAACAATGAAGAAAGCTAGCTCTTCAGAGAGAGAGAGAGAGAAGGGGGGCCTGCTGTGCTTTTATTAACTCTCCAAGTAGCCTATTTGGAATTCTAAGGCTGACATCTCTTAGCAAGAAACAACAAAGGTTGTTATTTTCTAACTTAAAAAAAAGGGGGGGGTGCTTTTACTCACAGTCATGCTCATATTCATAAGAACAAGACTGACCCACTTTAAGTAAAAGGAAGATATTTATTGAGCACCTACTATGCACCAAATTCTATGTAAGGAGTTTTATGTTTGCTATGTCGACGATGTCTGACAAATAACTAAGAACTAGGGTTAAGGAACATTAGTGGAAACCAGAAAACAAAGATGGATTTAAAACACGTGTCTTTTTTAGCTACTTGCTAGCAAAAAAGTGCACTAGAATGAATAACAGAAGTATGAAGCAGAATTGATGTGGAATAATACAGCCACAAGGCCTGTTTTTGAACGCCAATGAACTACAGGGAGCAAGGAGGTGACCCTGGGCTTAACACAAAACGCATTCATTTAATAAGTGGCCTCTGCACACTCCCCCATTATGCTCTTTTTATGGTATTTTTTTCTGCCTAGGATAAACATAAAATTACTATGTAGTCAAATCTATCAACCTTTCCCCTTACTGTTTCTCTTTTAGTTCATGTGCTTAAAAGACTTCACCCATAATCAGGTAACAAATCACTGAATTCCTAGAAGTGTAAGACTTCAGAAGTTGCAACGTTAAAAAGAGAGATGGATACACGCACTAGGATAAACACCTAAGTAAGATGAAGAGTAACAGAAATTCAAATGAGTGGATCGAACTAACGCTAGAGAAGTTCGAAGGAGAAACTGAACACAGCCCGAGTAGTCCAGTTTGTATGTGTGTTGGGAGAGTGAGGTGGGTAAAGGAGAAAGACACCGAACTAGAGGCTTAAAGCGTCAGCAATGGCTTTTAGAGAAGAGTTTAGGAAACCGAAGAGGTAAACTAAATATGAGAAGGATGCATGAGGCCAGAATGTCAAAGGCTTTGAAGGTGAAAGTAAGATATGTCACTGTTATTTTTGAAGTTTTGTATTTTACACCAATTTAACAGGTGTTGACTCTCTTAGCAACGGTGCCGAGAGAGGAGACAGATCAAGGATACCCCCCAAGAAGAAATCTATACAAACCATAGCACACTAGAGCTATGATACGTGCTAGAGCCGTACACCTGGAGCCCAGTGGGATGCAGCCCGCCCAACGAAGACCAGCCTGGATGGAAGGAATGTGTGTCACGTGCTTACCTCCTTTTGCTTCTTAATGATGACAGAAAATTCTGTGTATGGGATCCGTGGATTTAGCTCACATCCCATTAAAGTAGCCCCTTCATAATCCTTGATGTAGCCAACATATTTGGTTTTAGGTATTTTAATTTCTTTGGAGAAACCCTGAAATGAGAATAAATTCATTCATACGGGCATCGTGCGTCAAGTATTTACTGACTGTGAACCATGTGGCAGGCAGCAAGATGCACTTCTTTCAAGTTCTCATCACATTATTCAGGGAAGGACTAGAGAGAAACCCCTCCATGAAGTTCAAAAACATCAAAAATCAAACTGTGCAAACAGGAAGCAAGATGACAGAAACGAATAATCTGGGGTGTCTGGAGAGGTCAGTTGGTTAAGCGTCCAACTTCAGCTCGGGTCATGATCTCCCAGTTTGTAGGTTCGAGCCCCAAGTCAGTTGGGCTCTGTGCTAATAGCTCAGAGCCTGGAGCCTGCTTCTGCATTCTGTGTCTCCCTCCCTCTCTCTCTGCCACTCTCCTGCTCATGCTCTATCTGTCCTTCTCTCTCTCTCTCAAACTAAATACACACTAAAAAAACCCAATAATCCAAGTAAACCAAATTATACAAAAGTTTTTAACAGAAATTAAAATAAGGCTCAACTGCACAATTTCTCCCAACATGGGGAGGGGACCCCAGGATTCCCAACTAATCAAAAACTGATCTAAATTCTGAAAGAAAGGCTTATCAAAAAATATAGTAATTAGGGGCACCTGGCTGGCTCAGTCAATAGAGCATGTGACTCTTGATCTTAGGGTAGAGAGTTCAAACCCCATGTTGGGTATAGAGATTACTTAAATATAAAATCTTGAAATATATATAATAGAATCTTTTTTTAAGGTTATTTTGAGGGAGGGAGGGAGGGGGAAGAGAGAGAATGAGAATGACAGAGATAATGAATCCCTGCTTGGGAGCCCAAGCAGGCTCCTTGCTGTCAGTGCAGAGCCCAATGCAGGGCTCAAACTCACAAACCATGAGATCATGACCTGAGCCAAAGTCAAGAGCCAGATGCTTAACTGACTGAGGCACCCAGGCGCCCTTACATATATAACAATTAGAACTTTGATGCTGAGGAAAAGAAACCCCTACTGTACAGGCAAAAACTTCTAGACCATCATGTGTAGCTGTTTCAGTGACACTTATTTAAAATAGATTCTTTTACATACTTTAATCTGCAATAACCTAGTGCTTTAGGATATATATTCATAAATTTCAATTATGAACGACTTTCCTAACAGTGCCTATTTCACTTCTTTGCAGTAAATTACTTGAAATTCAGAACCATCACCAGCAGTTTCCTGCCTCTCTTTCAGCAAATACTTATTTTCCAAGCAATCACTGCCGTAATCCTCTAAGACTACAGACTAGCCATTTAAGAACCATGACTGGTATTTCAAGCTTTGTGATGTATTTACAGCCTAAGAAGGGTGATGCTTGAGCCCTCAGTAAAACAATCCCACCAAGATCTCCCAAGTGAGTCTTATTTTAAAAAGTCACAAACACATCCAAAAGAATGACAAGAAAATAAACAGGAGATGAACTCTCTGACATCAGAGGAAAATAAGCTCTAGCCACATAAGACTTACATAAAAAAAGAAGTTAACAGATTTTATGTAATGAAATCTTCAAAGTTCTGTACATCAAAAACAATGCCATAAACAACGTTGAGACAGCTGATGAAAGCGAGAAAAAATATCACAAAATAAAAGGCTAATATCCTTAGATACAGGAAGTTCTCACAAGTCAATGTGAAAATAAAGATTTAGTAGAAAAAGAGGCAAAATACAATGAACTGGTGATTCAAAAACAGAAGAAATACAAAGGGTCAGTGCATAAGAAAAAAACATGTCAAACTTCACAAAGATCAAATAATTGCAAACACAATTTATCTAGGAAAGGAGTAAAAATATATTCCTGAACCCTTACACATTGCTGACAGGAAGAGAAATTGTTACAGTATCTGTCAATGCATAACAAAAGCCTTGAATATGTCTGGAAACAACTCTACTTCTAGACACTGATTCTAAGCAAACTTAACATACCACAAGGGCAACACACATACACACATACTTATCAATGTACACTGTATATGAGAAATACCTAAATGTCCTAAAAATGTGGTAATGGTTTAATGAATTATTTTCTACTTATACTATAAAATTTCAGAGAACCATCAAAAATTATCTAACAAATAATCAGATATACTAAGTGAAAAAGACAAGTAGTTAAATTATTTACATACATACATACACATGAACACACACACACAGAACAATTATTAGAAGGGTGTCTATCAAAGCACTAATAGTCTCTTTGGGGTGGTAGAATGATGAGTGATTTTTCTTCATTCTGCTTTACTAGGTCTTCCAAAATTTCTACAATAACTGTGAATTACTTTTGTAGTTAGGAAAATGTTTAGGAATTGTAAAGCACTCTTAAAAAAATATGCAGCCGAAGAATAATCCTTAAAATGTTGAGCTGACAGGGTTGAGCACCACTATTCTATTTGCAGTCGTGAGTGCACAGGTGTATACAATGGTCAAAGCTTATCGAAAATGTTTAAGATGCCTTATTACAGGTAAATTATACACAACTTTTTAAAAGTTAGACATAATTCAGGGCACCTGGGTGGCTCAGTTGGGTAAGCATCCGCCTTCGGCTCAGGTCATGATCTCACGGTTCATAGGTTTGAGCTCTACATCGGGCTCTGTGCTGACAGCTACCTCAGAGCCTAGAGCCTGTTTCAGATTCTGTGTCTCCCTCTCTCTCTGACCCTCCCCTGCTCACGCTGTCTCTCTTTCTCAAACATAAATAAAACATTTTAAAAAATGTAAAAGTTACACATAATTCTTTAAATACTATCTTTAACCCCCCAAAATAAATAAGTAATAAAATAATAAATAAGCAAACATTATCCTTAATACCCCCCCCCCCACAGGCCCCCCTCAAACAAAAGTTGAGCTGAAAACTTCTGGTAAGAAAGGACCGGGGTGACAGCCAGGCTCCTAACTTGATGTGTGCTGCTGAAGAAGGACTGACTGGAGTCCTCCATAAACTTCAGAATTTTCTTTCTGCTGTCATAAATGGTAGCTTTCCAGAGACTGAAACTATTTCTTTCATCCTGGGGAACTCTACTTACCCAACCCTTAGCCTGGGGATACCATATATTCGAATTCCAGGACATAATATAATACTTCATTTATAGATGACATTCATTCATTCACTCAACAAATATTTAGTAGTACTTACTATGTGCTAGTCATACCTCTACTACAGTCTGAAGCTTACAACTGACATAAGGATTAAAAAATAAATGCAGGTCCTTCTTGTAAGTAGAAAATAACCAAGGAAAGGCTTGGATGAAGGCTACCTGAGGACATATTAGGAAAAGAAATGACAGAACAGAGTTACACATGAAAAACCTACCTGTTTCTTGAAATAACCAATTGCATATTCATCTGCATATGTGAGAAAGTTCAGGATATCATGTTTTATATGATATTCTTTCAAGTGATTCATCAGGTGTGTTCCATAGCCCTATGTGAAAGTTAGTATACAGACAAACGTATTAGGTTCTGGAGGGAGGACATTCCTACAAATTCACTGAGAAATGTTGGCAAATTTAGGAACTGGTACTTTAATACACTTTACCAATATATATTAACATTCTTTCTCACATTGCTGAACTTTGAAAATCACCTACAAAACCAAAAAATTCAAAATCCTTGAATTGAGATACAATCAACATTTAAAAATACAAGTTTCTGGTTCTCTGAAAATAACACACCAAGGCTACAAGCTGCTAGTTCAACCCTAAAGAGTGCTTGCTGAATATTAATAAAGAAGTTTGGGGAGTAAATAATCTGATTTCTGCTTATCTTTAAAGTATTTGAGAACCTGAGATGCAAAGAGCAATGTAAATGAAAACTGCTAGGGGCACCAGAGTGGATCACTTGGTTAAGCCTCCAACTTCAGCTCAGGTCCTGAGCTCATTGTTTGTGAGTTCGAGCCCTGTGTCGGGCTCTGTGGTGTCAGCTCAGAGCCCCCCTTCAGATCCCCCGTCTTCCTCTCTCTGCTCCTCTACTGCTCATGCTCTCTCTCACTCTCTCAAAAATAAACATTTAAAAAAAAAAGTGCTAATCTTTACTAGAATACTAACTAACCCAAGTGGTTCCTGTATGTATACAAATCAGCAAGCCTTCCAAAGAAATGTAATCCATATTACATACACAAGGTTTTCAACTTGGTCTTATCAGGCCTTTACAAGCAAGGTCTAAGAAACCCAGAGTCTCTGAGAGAGCCAGAAGACATAGGGAAGTAAACTAAAAACAGTGAACAATGCTGAATAAATTAATGATTGAAATATGAAAAAAATGCAAGTATCAGGTTTTTCAGTGATGTATAAAACTTAGAGAAAATCTATAAATTTAAAGTGACTGTTTTAGAACCTCATTAAAAGAGGTGAAAGTGAATCCAAGCATTCAGACACAAATATCCTCACATAAATATTTTAGAATTTGGTGACACACTTTTCTAAAGAACTCAAATGTGCTTACAGGAATGATCTAATGGAACTGTAGTACGACAGAGGGAGAAGGATCTTTGGAAGTCGTTTGGTGTAATTCCATATGATACTAGATGTCTTCTGCCATCTATCCTGAAAATGTGAGCTGTTAGTACCTCTCCAGTAGAGGGGGATCACTTGGTCCTTAGATAGACCAGTTCATTTTCAGGTATTGTTATGGTTGGAAAGTTCTTCTTAAAGTTTACCTGAGATATGACCTCTTCTTATTTCTACTTATTGACCTTAGTTCTACTATTAGAGTAACAAAGGATCATTCCTGCTCTAAATAACTCTTTGAGCCCTTCAAGGCTATACTCTCGCATGCCCATCCCTACATCCCAAATCCCAAATGAAATACCATTGAGGTTTTAGGTGTTCCTTAAAATGGATGATTGGAAGACCCCTTATTAATCTAATCATCCATTCAGGGCTCTCTCCTGTATATCAACGCCCTACTAAATCATAGATCCCAGGGGGCGCCTGGGTGGCTCAGTTGGCTAAGCATCCGACTTCGGCTCAGGTCATGATCTCACGGTTTGTGGGTTCGAGTCCCACGTCGGGCTCTGTGCTGACAGCTAGCTCAGAACCTGGAGCCTGCTTCTGATTCTGTCTCTCTCTCTCTCTCTCTCTCTGATCCTCCCCTGCTCACACTGTCTCTCTCTCTCTCAGAAATAAATAAAACATTAAAAATAAATTTAAAAAAATAAAATAAAACATGGATCCCAGGGCCAAGCATAATAATTAGAGATGGTCTGCCTAGTAAGTGGGGTAATAGTATTATCACCTGATTTTTCTGGAAATTATTCTTCCATTGATATTACCCAAAGGATACTTTAGGTTTATACAAACATATCAAAATACTGACACATTGTGACTTTCAATAAAACTTGGATAAGAAAGAGGAACAAAATGTCTCTTTCCTTGAGGAAAAGATGGTAAAATGGGGAAGATAAACACACATAAATACAAAATAACAGTATAGAGCTATGCTGTTCAATACGGTAGCCTGCAGCCACATGCGGCTTTTGAGCTACTGAAATGAGATCAGCCCAAATGGAGATGTACTCAAGTGTGTAAAATACATACCAACGGGGGGAAAAAACACCTCAGTAACATTTTATCCCTATTATGTGTTGAAATGACAGTATTTTGGACATATTAGGTTAAATTTAAAAATACCAAAATTAATGTCACCTGTTTCTTTTTATATTTATTTATCATGATAAATATGATAAATATTTATCATATTTATAAATATGGCTGAAAAGAATCAGCACTAATAGAAATTTCTGCAATGGTGCAAACGTTCTTTATCTATGCTATCCAATGTGGTAGCCATCAGTCACATGTGGCTATTGATACTTGTGTGACTGAGGAACTGAAGTTTAAATTTTATTTACTTTTAATTGGTCTAACTATAAATTTAAATAAGCACATACATGCACTAAAATTGTAAGAGCCCTAAGACATAATGGAAAGTGTCCATGTCAATAACAGCAAACCACACAGCCACTCTTACAAACAGGTACATTTCCTCGCATGTAAATCAGTAGTGAAGCACCTGGAAGGCTGCACACCAAGTTGACAATAGCGAGATGGCAAGGGGTAGGGGGGTGGGATTTTTCTTTACCTGAAAGTGTATTTGTGTATGATTATGTAATTAAAAGTTATTTTTAAAGAAAAATTAAAACTAGAAAAAACAGAAGGTTGGGAGGGAACTGCCTGTGTGCAGGAATAGCGATGTGTAAGAATTAGAAATGCACCTTCTGACAAAACGCACTTTAACGTAGATAAGGCTGATGGAAGACAGCGAGGTTTCTGTTATAAAGTATTAATAGACGATAAACTTTCTAACCTTTGCCCACAATCCAATGATTTTTTTTCTCAAGGAGAACAATTGTGGTTCTTTTGTAAATAGCTTCTCAAAACCCACAGAATTTATTTTTCATCACTGGCCACTTATTTGTCAACTCGCCAAAGAAATTTTCCAGATTCCAATCTCTTAAGAGTAAGGGCTGTATCTTTTAATGTGAATTCTCTGTCTGGTAATATGACTGGCAGTAGTGGTAAAAGTATTTCCCTGATTAGCTTAAAAGTCTCCTTGGTAAGCAATTAGCAATATTAAACTACTACATGCAAATGTTTAGATTTTCACCTAGAACGATCTCCCTTTGTTAGTACACCTTTATTTTTACCTATCACCAAAGGTTTTCTTTTCTAAACCCATCTAGCAACTTCAGTGTTTATCTTAATATATAAATATTAGCTCTGTAACTTTAAGTGTGCATGATAACAAATCCAAATAGTTCTTAAGTGACAAGATAATTCTAAAACCAGGTGACGAGCTTCAAGTAAAATCTCAAATGTTATTTCGTGTGTGCTCTGAGTAAGATAAATTCACATACAAATCCTATTTCCTTATTCTCAGGAATTTATATGCAAGTTCGATTCTCTAAAATGAGAGGAGGCAAATTTTAAAGTATCCTTTCGCCAAGATTTTTAACATACTAAATAAAATTCTAAAACCTCCGCTTATGAACTTGAGGTTTTTTTCCACATCGGTGCCACTGGCACCAGCTTTTATCAAACTTACCCATTCAGTTAATCTTCATTTTCTAGAACTACAGTTTCAAGCCATTTATAAAAAGTGGCTTTTTCTATTTCCTCCTACTAGATTTGTAATATTTGGCCACCTTCCTGCAAGTCTTTAGAAAATTACATGGTTTGGGAAAAAAATAAACTGCCCTTCTGGGAAGTAGTAAGACAAAGCATCCGATTCACATTAAATGCCTTTAGTTTTCCTCTGGTCTCCCTAAAAGTATCCAGGTCAACCTCAATCAACCTCTCCAAACAAGGTGCTGGGTGTAAGCTTTCTCTGAAAACAAAAACTTTGCAATTTTTTCTGAAATTATGAACCAAGGACATGTTTGCCAGTTCCCTCTCCCTAGGAAAAGCCAAACAAATCTTGCTTTTAAGTACGTTTCTAAACTCTGGATACTTGAAATTGCTTTTCACTCTGGCAAGGGGAAACTAAAAAAGTGATCCGTACAGCAACAGCACCATCTAAAGACACGCCGTCAGAATTCCTTGAAAAAGAGCCAGACAGCAGTTTCCAGCAAATCTGGGCTCTCACCTTCCCCCGTCAGAATGACAGAGGATGAATGATGAATTTTGTTTATCCTGTGCTGCTTAGTACTATGAGTCAAAGACAAAAGGCCCCATTTGTGCTCTGTGAGAAGAAATCACAGCAACTATCATGGGCACTGTGACCGGAGTAAAGCTGCTGATGAAAACCAAAGTTCTCATCTACAGCACTGGCTGTAGTCCTCAGTCAGAGAAGGATTCCTTCCGGTGACTTACTGTTGGTTTTTACAATCGGCATTGCTTCTTTGCAGCTAGAGGAGGCAACAGTGTCCCTAGACCTGATACAGGAGCCACAGGCCACATGTGCCCGGTGAGCACCTGAAATGCGGCTAGTCCAAATGGAGGTGTGCCCTACGTGTAAAATACACCTACGTCCCAGAGGCTGACTACAAAACAAAGAACATAAAACGTCTCATTAGTAACTCTCTGTGACACTGAGTACCTGCTGTTACAGTGCTACCACCATGGGTGGTGGATAAAATCAAATATGTTTTTAAAACTAATTTTGCCGCTCAGGCTCTGCAATGTCAGCTCGGAATTCTTTCTCTCCTCTCTCTCTGCCCCTCTTATGCTTGCATGTGCGCTCTCTCTCTCAGAATAAATAATAGATAAGTACTTAAAAATAATGAAATAAAATAAAAAAATAAAATAAAATAAATGTTGCCGGGGCACCTGGGTGGCCTTGTCAGTTGAGCATCTCACTCTTGATTTTGGCTCAGGTCATGATCTCATGATTTGTGAGACGGAGCCCTGCATCGGGCTCTCTGCTGACAGCATAGAGCCTCTCAATCGCTCTCTCTCTCTCTCTCTCTCTCTCTCTCACACACACACACACACACACACACACACACACTCTCCAAACGCTGCATGATTACTTCTAAAACATAAATTTCTTCAAATTTTTCATGACTTCACTTATATAATTTCTTTAGCCCTTAACTAGCTTTAGAGACAAAGTCATAAGACATCTTCCTTGAGTGTAAGCCACCTAAGTCATGTAGTGCGCACCATATCCTTTCTGGTGGTCCAGCATTACCAACTGTGTGCGTGTGTGCCTGTGCATGTGGAAATTAACAATGAACAGTGAGATTTCTTTTCAAACCTCCCTTCACTTGCTATAGACTAAACTTCAGTTGCACTTAGGGCTGTGTGGCGACCTTGTTCCTTGCCCCAGGTCCAACAAAGCAGTGGGAGAGGCTGACCTACTGGGATATGGAACCATTTACTCCTTTCACACACATACACAGACACTTACAGCCAGAAAAGTCTTCTCATAAAGTCCTGAACTCTACTTTAGACTTTCTGTGGACACGGTACACAGAGATAGACCTTCTCGAGCTCCACAACTTCAGTGAGAAGCACCACATTCTGTTTTTCTTCTAGCACCTTAGGTTACCCTTACCTTGACTTGTTCATTTGAGGTTACAGCACAGAAAACAATCTCTGTGAATCCTTGGGATGGGAACATACGGAAACAGATACCACCAATAACACGGCCATCTTTAATTAGGGCAAGAGTTTTGTGTTTCCTGAAAGAATAAGATTATGTCAAATTTTACCTATTTTGGTTATATAAAAATACTTTTTGGGGTGTTCCTTATTAACCAACCAGGAAAGGAGGAGAGTGTTTTCCTGGAATTTCTGTGGAAGCCTCCTTTATCTAACCACTGTCTTGGCGGAACATTCTTTTACTTTTATTTATTTATTTATTTTAATGCAGAACGTTTCAAGAATTTGCATGTCGTCCTTGCTCAGGGACCATGCTAATCTTCTCTCTATCATTCCACTTTTAGTATATGAGCAGCTGAAGCGAGCACAGAACATTCTTAATGTGGACTTTTTAGTTACTCAAAAATATTACAGAAACATTATGAAAGAGAATACAAAATCCGCATGTACTATTTGTCAAAACCTGCATTGTAGAATTTTTTCAGAACTTCTAAAAGGTCACACTGAATGGTCACATGCAGAGGTCACAGTCCACATAGGCTGTTGGGCTATCTATGTTAAAATATATTCAATTAGAGACCTTTAGGTTTTCTGTTGTTGGGGTTTTACTTAAAGCAATGGATTTTCAAATGTACCTGTCTAATATCCCAGTAATTTTCCCATAGTTACGACCAAGCAATGGTGGTACCTAGTTAAGATACCAAAATCAAGAATGTTCTGGCTATGGAAAAAGTGGGACATCTTCTTGGTATTTATATTTCTCTGCTGTAACGAATGAAGCACAAGACAGTCACCAGCAACTCAAAAGTATAAAGCTTCGTTATTATTAACAAAAAAATGTGTGAATTGTTGAACAATTACTCTTACTGCTTTTAGGCATGGCACTTATCTAGATGGCGCTCTGCATTCCCCCAGCATGACAAGAGGCAGCAGGATTCGGTGGCTGGTTCTGGCTGACTTCTACAATCTGAGTGGTTCCTCCTTCATTTAAAAAGGAAATAAGAAAGAAAGAAGAGCCAGGCACTCGAGCACCACTTACGGGTCAAAGACAAGCCGTGTGATGTATTCTTTTGGCATCCGGGGCAGCTGGTGGGAGAACACGTTCTGGAGACCGACTAGCCACATCAGAATCTTCTTGTTGGGTTTCTGGTTCAGGGAATTTCCGACCACGTGAAATTCAATCACACCCCTGCGCTCCTCCAGCCTCGCTGCCTCGTCCCTGGCTGAGTGTGCTGACAGTAAATTGGTCTGCAACGCGGAGACAAGAGAAATTATGCAGAGCTCGTCTCCTAAGACAATGGGGATGGGATCTCTCAATGTCTCTCTTATTTGTTCTAATAAGATGTTCATTTGTGAATTTTCAGGGACCCAAACAACACACACGAAATACAAAAACAAACAGAAAAGGGAGACAAAACATTTTGAGAGATTGGATAATGTGTTGTGTATGTACATGGATATTTATTGTAGATTAGGAGTCATCAAACCTTCCTGCAAAAGGCCAGATAGTAAACAGGAGCTCTCTGTGGCAAATAGTCAACACTACTGATATGTGAAAGCAGACACAGACATACACAGATGAATGTATGTAGTAGTGTTCCAATAAAGCATTGTTTATTTATTTTTTTAACATTTTATTTTTTTTTCTGAGAGAGAGAGAAAGAGAAGCAGTGTGAGCAGGGGAGGGTCAGAGAGAGAGGGAGACACAGAATCCAAAGCAGGCTCCAGGCTCTGAGCTGTCAGCACAGAGCCCGACGCGGGGNGCCTCTTCCTGGCAGCTTCTGGGGTGAGGTGTTTATTGGCCGGAAGCTGCATCCGACCCCGCAGGTCATCCCCACCAGGAGCCTCTCAGAATACAGCAGCTTCTCTCCATTTTCAAGGTGACTTTTCTCTCGTTAAGGTGAAATTCACATTGCACACAATTAACCATTTTATTTTTTTTTTATTGTTTTATTTATTTCTGAGAGAGAGACAGACAGTGTGAGCAAGGGAGGGTCAGAGAGAGAGGGAGACACAGAATCCAAAGCAGGCTCCAGGCTCTGAGCTGTCAGCACAGAGCCCGACGCGGGGCTCGAACCCATGAACTGTGAGATCATGACCTGAGCTGAAGTCGGACGCTTACCTGACTGAGTCACCCAGGCGCCCCCAATAAAGCATTATTTAAAAGCAAAGGGAGAGCAGAAGAGATTTGGCATGCGTGCTAACCTTTGGTCTGAAGGAATCCCATCCGGCTGAACTCTGTAGGACCCTCAGGATGACAGATTCCCCAAAATTGTCATTACAGTCCCAATAGTGGCAGTCACATTTACAGCGTTAGTGCCTCTTTTTGGAAGATAGTTTTCTTTCCAGAGGGTATCTGTTGACCCACTCTCAACCACAGCTGGCGGCACGATCCTGTGCCGGCACTTCACAGTCCACATCCTATTTAATCCACCCAAGGGGTGTGCAGGTAAATGTTCAACAAAGAGTTTCCAGGGAAGGAAAGCCCCAGATGGTAGCACTTGCTCATCCCACTGGTCCACAGCTGGCTGCCCAGGGGACCAGGTTCCACCGTGGTCAATTTCAAGCTACCATCATATTTAACAACAAGCTCACAAAATTCCTGAAAATTTAACAACTGCCTTGTGCATGCCTGTACAAGCCAACTCCAGTACAATATCAAATCCACCCAACAAATCTTGAAATGTGTGATAACATCCACACTTCACAGCTGAAATAAACTGAGCTAAACTAATCTGCAAAGGTACTAACTCCATGAAAGCCAAGTACAGAAAAGGTACTACAGTCTTAGATTCCCAGGCCTGGAAATATCTAACAAGAAATGAGAACAATAGTCTTACAATGGGATCTTTCTCTTAAAACAGTTCTCTGAATTATCCCCAATACCATCAAATAAATACCTAAGAAAACATGACAAATTAAAAATTGATGGAGCAGAGGAACACTAAAAAAAATTTCAAGATATTTTATCAGATCATCTCCAAGCCATCTCTTCATTTTCTGGAAGCTGTCAGAAATGTTTTAAACCATCCTGCCCTTGGATGCATTGCACTGAGATAATAGCAGGACTTTTACCAAAAATGCTTTACTTGAATCCAATTATAAATAAATAGACAAATCAAAAGGAGGTCATTATGCAAAACTAGGGAGGAGGATTCTTCAGCAATGGCACTACCATTTAAAGAAGGGGGGGAGGGGAGAGGAGGGGGGGAAGGGAGGGGAGGAGAGGGGAGGGGAGGGGAGGAGAGGGGAGGGGAGGAGAGGGGAGGGAAGGAGAAGAAAAAAGGCCTGGGGAACTATTCTAGATTAAAGGAGAGTGAAGAGTTGAAGAGAAAGAACTAAATGCAATTCAGGATCTCTGGCTGATCCTTGAAGAGCAGTAACAAATGTTATGAAGGATATAACATGGTTATATGGGGAATTCAGATGTGCGCTCTCTATACATTAGGCCAAGGGTCAGACTTTCTTATAAAGGGGCCAGATAACAAGTTTAGGCTTTGTAGGTCCTACACCAACTGTCTTAATTATTCAAATCTGCCCTTGTAGTACAAGGCAGACATAGACAACATGTTGAAATTATACTTTATTTACAAAAACAGCCAGTCGGCTAGATTTGGCCTGTAGGCTGTAGTTTGCCAATCCATATATTAAAAATTATTGTGACCTAGCTCAATTTTCTGAGAGTGGTAACTACAGTGTGGTAATATAAAAGAAGAAATACAGGTAAAAATAGGAGTGAAATGTTGTGACATCTGTATTTAATTCTGAAATGGATCCAAATGGTTCACAGGAGACACAGGGAATGCAAATGTGGCATCTTAACAACTGGTGAATCTAAATAAAGAAACTATGGGGCACCTGGGTGGCTCGCTTGGTTAAGTGCCTGACTCTTGATTTTGGCTCAGGTCATGATCTCATAATTTGTGGGTTTGAGACCTGCATTAGACCCTGCACTGACAGTGCAGAGCCTGCTTGGGATTCTTTCTCTGCCCCTCCTCTCTCATGCTTGCTCTCTCTGTCTCTCAAAATAAATAAATAAACTTAAAAAAAAAGCCAACTAAATTTAAAACACTATGAATCTCCATCATGAAATTTTTATATAACATTGGTCAGGATTTAAATTTTTCAAGTTAAAGAGCAGAAGGAGGTGAGAATGCCTTCAGTTGTGAGATAATTAGCATATTTCTCTAGTGTGATATTCATCAAGGGGAATCACCTCTTCACCAGCTTTTCTTGCCCTCCATACCTTCACCACCTGGTTAAATGTAAACCAGAGTAGCATAACATGGTATCTCTCAGTGATCCCACCCCCATTTCCAACAGTTGGAGACAGAAAGGGTCTACTAGCTGTCTGCTCTGGTTTACCCTGCTGACCTCTGGTCCAAGCATTGCTGCAGGGTCTGTGATGGTAGACATGACCTCGTCAATTAATTCCATTGGAATATCCCCCATTACTCGGGGTTTCTTGGCCTCTTCCAAGGCATGAGAGTCATTCATTTTCCTCTTTTCTCCTGTGATGATCAAAAGAAAAGGGCAAACAATGGGTGATCTTAAATACAAAGCAGATATACATGCCAACTAATCCAAGTAATTTTCTATTAACATTGATGGGCCTGGAAGTCAACTCTCCATTTACCCAGGGAAAGGGTGCCTGTGGAGGATGGGAAGGAGAATGGAGGAGGAGGTCACAATAATCGCCAATCACAGATACATTTGGAATATTTTCTATTTTCTGTGGTAATTTTTTAACTTGCTATATGAGTTGTGTGTTCATTTGCAAACACAAGGGGTAATTTTAGTTACCACTGGTTATTAATCTCTAAATTTAGTCCCTTTGTGGTCAAAGTACATGGTCCATATAACAAAACATCAAAAATTTCTGAAACTTACTTTAGAACATAAAATATGACCAATTAATTGTAAATGTGTACTGTCTTCTTGAAAGTAGTGTGTATTTTATAACTTTTAGGAGTAATGATCTCTGTATATCCATTAGATTAAACTTACTGATTATGTTTTTAGGACTTCTGTATCTGTTGATAGCTTTGTGTGAACGATGAATTACTCAGAGATGTTGCTTCAAGCCTTCAACTATTGATTGATTAGGTTGTTTCTCTTTCCAGTTCTGTAAATTTTCACCAGTGATGTGTGCAAGTGTACAGATGTATAGATACGTGATAGACGACTATATATATTTGAACCATACTAATGAAATGTGTATTTTGCTAATGAATTTAATTTTTTCATTATAAAATAACCGTTTTGGGGTACTCAGGTGGCTCAGTCAGTTAAGGTTCCAACTCTTGGTTCTGGCTGAGATCATGATCTCCTGGTTTCATGAGTTCAAGCCCTATGTCAGGCTCTTGTGCTGACAGTGTGGAGCCTGTTGGGAATTCTCTCTCTCCCTCTCTCTCTGGCCCTCCCCAACTTGTGCTGTCTCTGTTTCTTTCAAAATAAATAAACTTTAAATAAATAAATCCCCCTTCATCTCTCACAATGCCTTTTTGCCATAAAATGATACCTCACAAAGTGAGTAGGCCATTCTCAACATGTCACATGCTGGGAAAGGCCAGGCAAAGGCAAAAAGAACTTTTCCCCACTTTTCTCCTTAGATTACTTAGTGGCTTTTTGTCCTTACTACTTTCATGCTTGGTTTTTCCTTTTATATTTTTCCCTGTCATAAAATGTCATAAATTTATTTTTATAATTAAATTTAAAATTTGCTTAGATGTTCAAATCTAATTATTCCTCACTTGTGAATCCCAGCATGTTTCAATACAACACTCTTGTCATATTTAGTTAAAAGAGCAGAACAGTGTAAAGTATCTTGTCTATATGAGATGCTTCCATAAACATTATGTTACTTATTAAATGGCTTTTATTGTTTTCATAACTCTTTTTTAGTTGTGAGTGAGAATATTTTCAGTCATTTGACCAACAAGCCTTCAAACTCCATGATTTTTCCATTCCAAAAAGTAATGCTATGAACTATTTACTTTGTAACTGAGGGCTTATCATAATATGCCCCAAACTTGATAAACTGCTATTAGCTTCATGGTAAGAAAGGTCCGAGGCTACATCCAAGCTCAATGGCAAAGAGTTTCTGGATTGATGAGTGATATCTCCCTTGGAAGTGAGAAAAAGTAAATGGCGGCACACGTGATAAATATGCAGTGTTGCATTTACAATTCTCTTTCCGTCTGGTCTGACACTTCTTTATTGTCAAGCTTTGGTCATATCCAAAATTTGTTTGGTGTTAAGCCCGTGGACAGAAGTGTAACCTTCAAAACATTCTGTTACTATGAAATGCCTTTAGGGTTAACAGATGGTTTTGCCCACATGGCAGATTACACTAGCAGCCGAATTCTTTACCCTCCTGGTATCCACACTCTGCCATGTAACTTTGTGGTTCTTCCTACAAAAGAAGTAGAGTACATTCTCTCCACCCCTTGAATCTGAGTTCGACCATGGCTTTAGTTGACAAAATAAGGCAGGAGTGATGGTATACCAGTTCTGAGTCTAGGCTTCTAGAAACTGTATTTCCACTTACTCTCTGGCATTTCTGCCATTGTCAGAAGGACATATTCTGCTCCAAGAAAAAGAAAAGCAGCCCAGTGTTCCCAGGAGGAGGACGAGAAATATATGGAACAGAGATGCTCCTGCTTAAGTGTTCTAGCCCAGAACAGAGTCCCCAGTCAATAGGTAGGCTCATGAGCAAGCCTAGCAAAGACTGACTGAATGAGGTTGGCAGAGATCAACAACCTTACAGGAAACACAGAGAATAAGTGAGCTATGATAATACATGATTATGCTTTAAGGCTCCACATTTTGGGTTGCTTTGTTGTTTAATATTCTGCATTTGGGTTGCATTTTGTAACTAACCAATACAGTTCAAAGTGATTTCCAGCCATTAAAATCACGGACATACACAATCTGTAGTTCATCTAAATCTACCTTTGGCACTCCTGAGGTAATAGGACTTTTATGGCAATCATAGTCCTCTCTTATGCCCCCTTACAAGCTTACCTGGGTTTGCCTCAAGCCCAGAAGAGCCTTTGCAGGAAGGACTGGTGCTCCCTCCATTAGGTTGCTCAAGGGAAGATGAGTTTGAATTATATGAAATGGTCCCAGCTACAGGAGGTGGACTGATAACTGGCCCCAAAAAGAAAAACAGGTATTAGGTGACTCCTTTCTTAAGCAATAAGGAACCACGTGCACATGCAACCATCCCGTTCCTGCCCAACACCACAACCAAAGCATCTTTAAAATAAAAGCCATGGAGGGGCACCTGGCTGGCTCAGTCGATGGAGCATGTGACTCTTGATCTTGGGGTCATAAGTTCAAGCCCCACGTTGGGTGCAGAGATTACTTAAAAATAAAATCTTTTAAAAATGAATGAATGAATTAAAATAAAACAAAATGAGAGCCATGGGGCCAAGGTGAACATGATAATAATAAATGAATAATTAAATAAATAAGTAAGTGGGGAGAAGGGAAAGGTCTTCCTTATAGGGGAATACCAATAAACAAAAAGGAAGGAATCATGGACATCAGGGGGGAAAAACATTTAACGGCCAGCATATAATAACTGATTCAGGGAAGACAGGCTAAACCTTGGGAATACAGTTCTGATGAAGACAGGCTAGTTTCAAAGCTTATCTCCACAAAAATACTTTTTTATTGCAAAAGGAAAAATGGTAGCACTACAGTGGAGAGAGCATGTAAACACTATGGTAACCAAGCGATCAAGCTTATACCAATAATACTGAGGGAGGTCAACGTCATGTGCCTTCTGATGTCAGACAAAAATTGCTATAAACCACAGGATTGTGATAAGAGGCAAAAAAATGGAAAATAGCCTATAGGTTAGATAATAATATTGCATCAAGCTTAAATTCCTTACTTTGATAACTGTACTGCTGTTAAGTAAGAGAATGTCGTTGTTCTTGGGAGATACTCACTGAGCTCTGTAAACAGGGGTGAGAGGTTTGCAACTTTCAAGTCGTTTAGAGAAAAAAAGAGGGGAGGATGATTAAACCAAGTATGGCAGAATGTCAACAAGTGGTGAATCTGGGCAAAGAATATACAATATACAAGATTTCTTTGTCCTGCTGTTGTAACTTTTCTGTAAGTTTGAGAATATTTACAATTTAAAAACTTCTGTTTTATATTGTTTTATCGAAGTGATGTCAGAAACAGGATATTGCTTTGCTTTGCCAGTGTGCTGCTGATTTGTAGGTAGTGTGGGGACAGCAGATGATGGATACAGACATTTTCAGTGGCACTGGTCACATACAGGACAGAGTATGGCAGTACCGCCCAGAGAGAACACTCAACTAAGTTTCAACGCAGCCACAGTTCAGTCCCCAGAGGACGTTCTGAACAGCCAAGAAAGTGATGGACTAAGTTAACAGAGCAAGAGAGACACAAATCCATAGCAGTCAGAATATACCAAAGTGCCAGGCTCTACGGCTTTCCTTCCAGAAAACAGGCCTTATGAATCTCAAAGTAAAGTGGAGTGATTCCACACAAAGGCGAAGTTCTGGTTATTCTGAAGACATCTATCTTGCAAAACTTCAGAGCCATCATTACGAATGTCATTTATCACAGCTGCATAGATGTGCAGACATGCCAATTAAGTAGATGATTACACTCTTCTTTCCCCCCAGAGAACACACTGCAATTACAGTAAAACAGGAGAAAGCAGCCTGCCTATGACAGCTTTGGGTAATACTAAAGACGACAATACAGCTCAAATGGGGTACAACTTTAGCCACAGAAATAAATGTGGGATTCCCAGAGAGTCAGAGGCAACCTCTGCCTTCTCCATCCTGTGCTAACACATAAAACGTGCTGGAAGCTGAACAGACCAGCGAGGCATTCTGAGAGGGCAAGGATCAAGGGGAGTTTTCACAAAGAGAGGAATCCTCTCCGGAAGACCCTCCGGCAAAGAACTAGTTGACCCTGCTGAATTGTTTTGCTTCCCTCCTGCCTGGAAGAGGAAACTGAGCTCTGTACTCATTTCTCCCACAAGCATCTACCTGCCAGCACATTTGCAGCACATGCTAGAAAGCACGGCTCGAGGTCTGGCTCTTCATATAGTGTAGTAGTTAAGGAATTCTACAGACAGGGCATGAAACCCAATTCCAACACTTAGGGGCTCCGATTGTGGGCAACTTGGTGCTCCTCTCTGGGCTTCTATCTCATCTATATAAAGTGGAAACTAACACCAACTTCTCAGGGTTTGTGCTAAGGCTTCATGATGACGCAGACTTCATAGGCAAGTACTTAATGGAAGTCTGTTATTATTATTGTGGCAAAACAGTGTCTGACCACCCAGAAGTCACACTCACTGGAGACAGAAGACTTACAGGAAAAAATGGGGTTAGGATAGCACGAGGTAAGTGCTGTGACACACAGCAGTTCTCAAATACGGCTGCACATCAGAACCACCTGGGGAGCTTTTAAAAGTCTCAGTGTCCAGGCTAGACCGATTATATAACTCTCTCGGGAGAAGCCTCAGAAATCAATATTATTTTAAATCACAAGTAAGGCCACAGTGCAGCCAAGCTAGAGAACGAAAGATAAGATATATTCAAGGTTCTGTGAAAGTTTGGAAGAAAAGAGATCCAGTCCTTGCTGGAAGGCATGGGAGGAACAAGGAAAGGGTTTGTGGGAGAGATGTTATTTGAAAACCGGATGAGATAAAGAAAAAGTGAACAGCACAGGGACAGAGAGAGCAATACAGAGGATATGCCCGGTCACCACAGAGAATATGTCCAGTAAATGCTCAAAACCCGGGTCTCAAAAAACAAGAATTCAAACAAAAAGGATTTGATCCAAACCAAAACACCTCATTCCCTAAGTACTCTGCTTTGTAGGGACTGAATTATATTTACATCCAAACTTGGGCTCTAGATGAGAAAAAAATTATTAATCACCTTCTCAAATGCATTATGCTGAGCGAAAGAAGTCAGACTCAGAAAATGGTGTACCATATGATTCCATTCCTATGACATTCTAGAAAAGGCAAACTCCAGGAACAAAAAACAAATCAGTGGTTGTCAAGGCCGGGGGTAGGGCAGTGAACGAACTACAGAGGGTTGCAAGGGAATTTTCTGGGGTGAAGCAACTATTCTGTATCTTGATGGTACTGGTAGTTATTTAACTGCATGTGTTTGTCAAAATTCACAGAACCCTACACTAAAGAAGGTGACTTTTACCATTTGCAAGTTGTTGTTGTTGTTGTTGTTGTTTTGCTAGAGGCAAAACTATTCCACACTGAGCTAGATGTACTAAAAACTCTATGAAATTCTGCACTTTCCCCATGGCCCCATAGGAATAACTGTTTTGGCATCTCTTGCCAAACTTCTCCAAGTCTTCCTAGTGTCAAAGGCAGTTCAGAGCCTCTCTCTGGGATCAGTGTGATTCTAGAAGTCACATGCCTTCTTTCATCACAAAATACTAGCTGCTGTCACCCAAGGCAATGGCAAGAATGCTCTGGCCCCACCAGGAAGTACTTCATGACCTGAGACTCAAGATTGTTCTCATGGATATCACCTTTATCCATGATAGGAACTTGATGCACGAACAGACATCACAGACTCCGAAACCAGACCAAGGCTTGATTCCTGGGCATCTCTGGCCATTGACCAAGACTTTGTCTTTAAAAAGAAGCCAGCATTTGACCACAGAGCTGAGCTGTATGGCATTATCCACCTCCTAATGTGCAAGCTAAGCAAACTAAATAGCACAAGGAGGGGTTATTTTAACTGCTTTGCACCTGCTCTCCTTATTAACAGAGATGCAGATGCAAGATTTGCCGAAGTGTTAACTTTTTGGCTGGCTCTGTTCTTCAATTTTTTTGACAAAAAGCACAAATAAATGCAGAGTGAGCTGTGGCTAACACTTTCTGGTTGTTCTCTGATTTATGTGAAAAGAAATTTACCTGTTTGGATTCCTAGCTGGCTGGTTCTGGAAGAGGCGGAGAGAAAATCCTGATCCCAGATAGGAGAGTTTTGACTATAAACTTCTTCTTCTAACATGGACAGAAACCTAGACACAGGAGTCAAAGCAATAGTAAGATCAAAATATATTACTAATATATTACTAGAAGGATGACAACCCTAACCATCTATGGCAAGCACCCCAACATCCGTCTCTCACCTTCAACTCAGAAATATGCTCGTGAATTATGACTCAAATGATGATCTGTGGGTGGCCCTGGTATAGTCAAATAAAGAAATGCATTTTGACAAATTTATTCTTTTTTGATTCTGCACAGATTGACATAACACAGACTGCACAGAGCATTATATCGGTAGGGATCTATTCCACTCAGTGTTCCTCAGTAAGCCTCAGAGCACGATTTCCACCATCCATGTAGCTGTCACTACTGCTATTATTATCCATCACAAAAGCTAATATTTATCAAATGCTTGCCATGTGCCTACACTGTTCTATGAACTTCTTACTGAATCCTCACACCAACCCAGTGAGTTACGTATTTCATTTTTATCACACACATACATAACTCTTACTACATGACAGACATTGTTCTAAGTGGTTGATGTATTATTAACTCAGGTGCTCTTCCTAACAAACCTATGAAGTGGAATCCATTATTATAGTCATTTTACAGAAGAAAAAGTTAAAGCAAAGAGATTAAATAACTGGTACAAAGTTCCACAACTAGTAAATTACAGGACTAGGATTAGAACCAAAGATTGGGGGGCACCTTGTTGGCTCAGTCAGTAGAGCATGTGATTCTTAGGCCAGGGGTTGCAAGTTCAAGCCCCAAGTTAGGTATAGAGATTACTTAATAAAAAGAAATAATAAATTTAAAAAAAATGTTTAAACAGAACCAGGGAGCCTAGGTGGCTCAGTCAATTAAGCATCCAACTTTGGTTCAGGTTGTGATCTTGCAGTTCATGAGTTTGAGCCCCATGTTGGGCTCTGTGCTGACAGCTCAGAGCCTGGAGCCTGCTTCAGATTCTGTGTCTCCCTCTCTCTCTGTCCCACCCATGCTCACATTCTGTCTCTATCTTTCTTTAAAATAAACTAATATTAAAAACTTAAAAAAAAAAAAAAAAAGATCTTCCATAAGCCATTTGGCAACTATCTGACCTGAACAAACGTAAAACTATTTATAGTTTTTAAAATTATAAGTGGACTTGATTTAGGGGGACTACCCCCATCCCTAGAGACGTGATATATGTGTTATTTTTTTTTTTTTAATGTTCATTTATTTTTGAGGGGGGGAGAAGTAGAGGGGCCTGATGGGAGGCTCTAACTTATGAACTATGAGAACATGACCTGAGCTAAAGTTGGACACTTAACCAACTGAGCCACCCAGGTACCCCGACAATATATGTGATATAAATTACCTTTACAAAGTATTATACTTTGAATTGTGAAACATTAGTATCAGAGTTTTGGATAACTGATCAAGGATCTATATTATCATCATCATCATCATCATCACTTATCACTAAAAGTACCACTATTCTCGTTTCTCAATGACTGCAAGGTTTTAAACGATTTCAGGAATGGGAGAGGCTTATTTTGCAGAAGTGAAAATGGATGGGGAAAGGTCCTAAGGGGTCTTCTTACTTGCTGCTCAGGTTAAATCTAAGATTTGAAAACAAGGTACCATTTGAATGAATACCTGCCTGCACTCGATAGTTTAATTCATGGTTTCTAGAAACTGCATGAGTCACTTCTACTTCCTAAGCAAGCCACCATTATCTTCCATTTTAAAACATTTTAGTGCGTTTCTTGCCAATTACAGAAAGGCTGACAGAACAGGAGGTGAGATTCTTACTGGGATCACATTCTGATCTTGCTGATGAGAAAGAGGGTGTATGAGGCAGGAATGATGCCGTTGATAATTTAGGAAAAATAATTTTATATGCACGTATGTGTGTTACATGTATATACAAAATACAGTTATTTCATTACAATAAAGAACAGCCTTGTGCAACGGCACGAGAAAGTGTTCTCTACACATATACATACGCACACCATACAAAACTGTATGTAGAATAAAAGAACACACTACATGGAGAAATAGAGAAATATCTAAAAACACTGAAAGTAGCTCAGGGAGGTAGGGCTACGGGGGTGTCTTTTGCTTCTTTGTTCTCTCGTAACCAAATTTTCAGCAGCACGTGCATTTATCACTTGTAAGATGAAATACAGATACTAAACCGTTTGTACACAATCCTGTAAGTAGGTGGATGGGAGGACAGGTACGAGGTAAAGCCAAGTGGAAGAAAGGGCGCACATATGATGAGGAGGACAAGGACGGAGGCCCCGCGCGTGCCGTGAAATTCACAGCCGCCGCGCACGGTGGCGTGAAGCCAGTCACAGATCTCAGCTGAGACAGTGTCCAAGGCCCACACGGCACCTCAAGCTTCAATATATGTGATTCTGCTGCCAAGGCTGTGGGGATAAATCCCGACCGGGCCCAGTGTTGTCATATTCAATGACAAGGGATTTAAAAGGAGAAGTGGGTGGTAGTTTTACCCTACCATTAGTAATAGAGAAGGAAAAAAAAGCAGCGCTGATTTTTTAACTCCACAGCAGAAGCATGCCAGAACTATGGGATGAAGGAACATAACACACTATAATTAGCAAATATCTGTAAGAAGCAAAATGAATTTGCGATGGGGGAAAAATTGTTACTCTGTAAGGTAATTAAAATTTCTCTTTAAGTACCGTGAAAGGTGGGGTGGGGGGTCCTCTTTGTTCCGTGGCTTGGAGACAGAGAACGACAACTATAATCTGAAAGCATAAAATCTGCTTATGTGGCAAATGTAATAGAGAAATAAGAAAATTGCTTTTAAATCTCTAAGGAAAGCTAAAAGGCAGCCACTGAATATACGAGCGTGCCCAACAACCAAACTCCAACTTCGGTAGTGCTGAATCCTCTTCCCTGGAGAAGCCAAAGCCTTCGTGGCATGCCTGTCTCCGGTACCGGCTGCCTTAATAATACACTGAAAATCGGGATGCTAGGATTTCTGTGCAAACATTGGGCATTCTGCTAAAGCTCATCAGAATTACCCATGACTGGGGCGCCTGGGTGGCTCAGCTGGTCAAGCGTCTGACTTCAGCTCAGGTTATGATCTCATGGTTTGTGGGTTCGAGCCTCACGTTGGGCTCTGTGCTGACAGCCAGCTCAGAGCCTGGAGCCTGTTTCGGATTCTGTGTCTCCCTCTCTCTCTGACCCTCCCTTGCTCACGCTGTCTCTCTCTCCCTCAGAAATAAAAAATTGAAAAAAAAATTAAAAAAAAAACAACAACAAAAGAATTATCCATGACATCCTCTACCCACGGCTCAGGATTTGCATTACAGTGCAAAGGAATTTTCAGGCAATTTCTATCAAAAAAACATTTTTGTTGTTGTAGACCTAACTTTAATTCTTTAAAATTAAGGCTATCTTGGGGCGCCTGGGTGGCTCAGTCGTTTGAGCATCCAACTTCAGCTCAGGTCATGATCTCACGGTTCATGAGTTCGAGCCCCACTTCAGGCTCTGTGCTGACAACTCAGAGCCTGGAGCCTGCTTTGGATTCTGTTTCTCCCTCTCTCTCCACCCCTCCCCGCTTGTGCTCTGTTTCTCGCTCACTCTTTCTCTTTCTCTCTTCCTCTTTCAAAAAGAAACATTAAAAATTTTTTTTCAAAAAATAAAGCTATCTTTCCTGAGAAACAAACTGGATAATACAATAATTGTAACTTAATAAAAAAAAAAATCTAGTTTCTCTGCTAAAACAGGGTATTGTCAGTCTTTGGTTAAAGAATATAATATCTCCTTTCTTTCTTTTTTTTTTTTTTTAAATGTTTTTATTTATTTCTAGGAGAGAGAGAGAGACAGCATGAGCAGGGGAGGGTCAGAGAGAGAGGGAGTCACAGACTGAAACAGGCTCCAGGCTCTGAGCTGGCAGTCAGCACAGAGCCTGACGCGGGGCTCGAACCCACGAACCGCGAGATCATGACCTAAGCGAAAGTCGGACGCTTAGCCGACTAAGCCACCCAGGCGCCCCATAATATCTCCTTTCTTAAACTCTCTTCTCTGCACCAGCAGTTCTTAATGGTTTGGGGAAGACAGGCTCTATCATACCTAGGGAGCCCTTTCAAATTATACCTTTGACCTCTTCCACTCTGGGCAGAATGACGCCCCAGAATGAGCTGTCTCACTCATGTCTTGCTGTCGCTGCTCCATGACAAGCCAGCCACTGCACTTTCAGCCCCTCTCATGAGCAGTCAGCCTTTTAGCTCGAACTTTTGGTTCTTCGCACTGAAAATGCATTTTCAATGCCAATGTCACACACTGCAACTTCCTATTCCTTTGACACACTTCCTTCATTTGAAAAATACGTGATTATTTATATGTTGGAAGCTGTGGCAGGTAGAAAAAGCAAGGTGCAGAGGAAAGAGTTAGGTATATTCTATAAGAGACTGAGTAGAGGGGCATCTGGATGGTGCAGTCGGTTAAGCGTCCAAGTTCGACTCAGGTCATGAACTTGTGGTTTGTGGGTTTGAGCCCCATGTCGGGCTCTGTACCTACAGCACAGAGCCTGGAGCGTGCTTCAGATTCTGTGTCTCCCTCCCTCTCTCTCTCTCTGCCCCTCCCCCTCCTCAAAAATAAACATTAAAAATTTTTTAATAAAAAATAGAAAAAGAAACTGAGTAGAGAGGTACAGAGATCATTCTGAAGGAAGAAGCCTCTACTCCCTTCCAGCCCTGCTGGCGGGGTCTAGTTCACAAAGAGTGAGGGGGCAGGCCGACTGTGGCTGGAGTGATTTACCAGGTCTTTGAAAGGGCCAGAGATCTGGGATGGAAAAACAAACCAGCCACTGGAGTTGTCCTGCATCGCTTCTGAGTCGATGGAAACTGCTTTCACCACTCCCCCCATGGTCGCCTAGCTTCCTGGCAGCTGAATACAGCAGACCTGGCACCGCCCCATCCCAGGACCCAGGCCCAGTGCCACAGATGGAACGAGGGGGCTCAGGGAGCTAGGACTGCCTGCCAACTGCTGGCAACATATTCCAGCCAATAGCAGACGTGCTCAGCAATTCGCAAGATGACTCACAAAGGGAGGGGAGAAGGAGAAGGTCCCTTCTCCCTTGTCCCTGGGTCCCTGGGAGGCTATGACCTCACCACTCATAACAAGCTTTGGCACGTGCTTCTCAGTCTCAGGCTGTGGAATCAAAGACCTGCAGGAGTGCTCTCTTACTTTGGGAAGTGGGTGAGGATTAGAGTTCGTTTCTCAAGTGGCAGTTTGTCTTTTTCCTGCCTCGCTTGTTCTAGGAGTTGTCTTCTCATGACTGTGAAGACTGAGCGCAGCAGTGTTCTCCCAAACACCTGGGTGGTTTCATACCGAGGTAGACTGTCACAGAACTGGGGCACGTTGCAGTAACACAGCCACCTGTGACAAGACGAGACAAGCACCATTAATATCCCTTCAACATCCCAGATGGTCTGAAATATCCACGTATGGTGACTCTCACACCACTAACCACAGGAGAAGAACTAGGTCAGTATCACTGCCAGCTAATGAAACTTGGAAATCAGAGTCACTTGCCCCATACCAGCAGGTGGGTCCAGTTCAAGGACAACCATTCCATTCTGCACCATCGTGCGGTAAGTCCGGCAGTCAAACACACCTGGGGTCAAATCCTTGCTTTCCCACTTAACAGGCTGCATGACTTGGGGAATTTAATTATGTTCTTAAGTCTCCATTTCCTTACCTGTAGTATGGGGACAGCAATAATACCTACTTTGTTGGCTGATTATGAGCATTACAGGAGACACCATATGGAAAGTACATAGTGCAATTTGAGTTTCTGGTACATACATGGTAATTTAAATAAAAGAAGAGTTTAAGAAGGGGAAGGTGAAGAAGTCCCATTTTGAAAGCTCAGAATTCCACCATCTAGTGCTCTGAGTAAAATTTAAAATGCCTACACAGCATTCACATACCCCCGAAGCCTTGGTGGGAAGATAAAGATCTTCAAGACTATTCAAAACTCAGTCAAAACACAGGAAATAAAGAGCTTCCACCATCTGTCGCTAAGGTGCATTTTCAATGACTCAGTCTCAAACTTAAAAATGCACTGTGGCACTGCAAAAGCTGGACATGTGCCCAGGCCCAGAGAGAAACCAGGGGCTTTCTTGAGATCTGACCGCAGTTCTGGGGTACGATGGCTATGTACGGCATACAATGTAGAAACTCATTCACCCAAGAGAAGCTAGAGAATGCAAGTATATTCAAAATCAGCCCTCTTTCTTTATGGTCTCCCCGGATGCAAGGTCTCAAACTCCCAGGACCTAGCAACATGAATGTACCATGGGGGTCAGGGATCAGAAGCTTCATTGCACATCTTCATTCCTTGGTAGCAGATTCAAATATCTTTTTCCAGGGCAGGGCCTGCTTTCCAAAAATTAATACCTCTCCTCTCTGGATGCCTCCTGATGTCCTTTAAAGTGGGAGGCAGGGCTGGTTCTAATGTGCCCAAACTGGTACTGTGAAGCTCCTGATGAATGTTAAAGCCCTTAATAAAGACTGGAATAATAGTAATTAACTAATGTTTATTGGCTTTTTATCTTATTCTGCATTGCTTCATACTTCCCCTGTGTGTGGTGGTGGTGGTGGTAGTAGTGGCTCATCGTTGGGAAAGAAAACTTTCGTGTCAGTTCATCTGCCTTCCTTCAAAATTAACCTTAAAACCCTGCTACCAATTCTACTCTTCTCTCAGCTTTTCTGTCTTAATTTATACCCAAATGTCACTTTTATGGTTACAATTCCAAAATGGGACTCTTTAAGTGTTGATCTTGTCAAATCAGAAACAGTGACCTTGGTAGCAAAAAAGGCCAGGAAGGGCATTTATGTTGTTCTTCCTAAGGCACCTCACAGAGAACTGTATCACCTTCAAGGTTAGTCTTTGCTGGATATTAGTCTGTGGCCACTTAATGATGTAATAGATAGGGCTGAAGGGAGGCCAGCTGACAAGTGACTAATTACAAAACATAATAAATGTTAAGAGTTAAAGTTTACAGACCTTAATAATCAAAAATTTGGTTTCATGAGACTGAGGCCATCACAAGACTATCTGAAAAACTGAATATTTAGGATTAAGACCAGTATTGTCTAAAACAGCTGTTTATATGGATACTGCACTGACACAGGAGCCCCACGGCCACATGTACGCACCAAACACCTGGTATGTGGCCAGTACAACCGAGGAGCTTGATCTGTGATGTCATTTAATCAATTTAAAATGTACTTTTAAACGAAAACAGTGTGAAATGTTTTTCCCTTAAACATAACTTCGTTGCTTTGGTAGGACTCCATTGAGCTTTAACCATTTTAAATTGAGTGAATGAACTGAGATGTGCCGCAGGCATAGCTTACACAGTGGATTTTAAACCAGCACAAGAGAAGGTAACAACAGATGAGTAATACTTTTTCATGTTGATTACACAGCAAAATAATATTTATATACTAGGTAAAATACAGCACTATTGAAATTAACATCCTGTGTCTATTTAGTTTTTAGAATGTTAACTCCTACAACATTTTAAATTACATTTGCGACTCACATTATGTATCTATGGGAGGTGCTGATTTTGAATCAATCGAAAAAGCATTTCCATCTGTGGAAGGGTCACAGATGTCTGACAATCTACTCAAAATGGATGTTATTTCTGCTACAGCAATGGTAGGTTATAAATATTACCATAAAATCATCAAGTGTCATAAAGAAGTGTTTTACAGGCCATGCAATCTTCCCAGGGTAGGAGAAGGCAGCACAGACTGTTATGGTCTAGTGAAATGTTTCAAATAATGGGCTTCCATTCATTTACTCTAAGAAGCATTTCATAGACCATAGTTTATGCTTTTCAGCTTTGTTTTGCTTTTACTTCCAAGATTGATATTATTTTATAAATCTGTAAAGTGCACAGTATGATAAGATAGAGTCTGAGTCAATGTGCGGTGTTTTAGTGCTGGTTTAATAAAGGACGTAGTCACTGCACACAGTGGGATGAAAAGAAGAAATAGGAATTTGTGTGCATCTCTGCGCACACACTCCTCCAAACACTTAACTGTAAGGAAAGATTTTACCTAAATGACTGGTTTCAGGTCATCTAAGAAGTAGTGAAAGGGATATAGTTCATTCATTTTTGCACGCCTATAAGAATGTCATGTGTATGCAATTTACTGACACTTCAAATAACTCTCAGATATTTGACAGCATCCTGATGCTTTGCAAACACCTTGCTTTCTTTAAAATGTGAACTGGAGAACTTGAGCACAGAAGCCCATGTCATCCTACTTGCTGAAATGAAAATCCTAAGGTTTGTAGGAATTACGTGATCTCTCCTAGTTCACCTGAACTAAAGGCTAGGGTCTCCTATCCCCTAGTCCACTTTCTTTCCCTGCCTCCTAATAAATACCGTCCTAGACTTACATGCCTAATGAATACTCAGTAACATACAACAATGGTTACATAAAACTGCTTCATCAAAATCAACTTAGTTATATCAAACTTGCTCTGTATTTGTACAAAACATCTCCCAATATGTGGAATTTGAGAAACATAACAGATGAACGTAAGGGAAGGGAAGGGAAGGAAAAGTAAGATAAAAATGGAGAGGGAGACAAACCGTAAGAGACTCTTAAATACACAGAACTGAGGGTTGCTACAGGGGAGGTACTGGAGGGGAGGTGCATGGGGGGATGGGCTAAATGGGGGGTGGGCATTGAGGAGGCACTTGATGGGATGAGCACTGGGTGTTATATGCACATGATGAATCACTGGGCCCTACTCCTGAAGCCAAGACTATACTATATGTCAACTAACTTGAATTTACATTAAAAAAAAAAAAATCTCCCCAATATGCGGTGACCATTAACACCTTTCAGACAGTGTGCACAACTCAGAATCTAGGACTAAATATGTGCTGCTTCCAGTAGCAGATTCTGTTGGTCAAATGTATTTTAAGAAGTCACATTCCTCTAACACTTTATTTTCAGGTTATTTTTTCATAAAACCGTATTAGTGTACCATCACGAAATTCAGGGAACTTCAAAATATTTATTCAGAGTTTTTTTCTAAAACCAGTGATTTCTGGGAAATATATTGTTATTATTAATATTAAGCATGTTAACATTACTATGTCAGATATTTTCAACATATAAAAGTTTTCTTTTTCCTTTTTTCAGAACAGAAGTAATTTAAGCAGTCCTACTCTTCAGTCTGCATTTAATTTTTTATTGGAAAATCTTCACAAGTTAGCTCTGCAGCAAACAATCATTTTCTGGATCCAGTGTCTTCCACAGAGAATCCTGTCACCCCATTTCCAGGCTGACATATGAGCTCCAGAAGTGTTCAACCTCTTCGTTCTAATGGCTACAACTGCTGTAAATTATATGCTGAACCAGCATTTCAGGTCCTGAGGCTCACTTACACATCGAGATAAAGCCTGGTGGTGCCTGCAGCCTGTAATATTACCCATTTTTGAGAAGATTATATCAACGAGACACTATGCTGTAGTGGCGTGTGGTTTATTAAAATCCTAAGTGGTCATGACAGTAAGGTTTTACTCTGAAACAGTTACTGATTCTCAAAATTTTCACAGGTTCTCTCTACTTCCCTTTCTTCATCAACATGGCGTGACAGTGGGCAAGTGGGGGAGGTGAGTGTTGTCTACCTTCATTTCCTTATTTATTATTAACAGAGGCTCTTGGTCTACATTTCACCTAGAAATCAGCAGGTTTCAGAACTCATCAGGGTGTATTCATTCCAAACTCTCAGCAGGTTTCTTTTCACCATTGTCAGACTCTACTCTTCTGCCTTCAGCCGTTGGCTCAAGATACTGGGCTAGAAAGGAATCTGCTGCTATCTTTCTATTCCCTATTATGTTAGTTTCTATAGTCGTATTCAAATAATGACACTTTCATTCAGTTGTACATGCTCCAGCTTAAGAGTCCCACACTGGCAGTGACTGAGTTTTAGAGAACAACATGTGTGGGAGGAAAATAATGACTAGCAACTTCCCACTGCCCATTCTGTGTTCCAGACACTGTGCACAACATTCAGTACTCATGAGGCTCGGGCAGAGGAAGAAACTCAAGGTCAAGGAGGTGAAGTGACTGGTCTAGAGCACACAGAATTAGGGAGGGATGGAGCTATGATTCATACCCACTGCTCATTTCAAAGCTCAATTTCTAACTTTACTACTCCTTAAGTATTCATAAGTGCCACCCATTTTCTGCTAATTCCCAAGTGCTACATAGTATCTTTACAATTTTCTAAAATACAGAGATATCTTCCTTGCTGCTTCACATTTAATTCTCCTTCTTGATGAAACATTTTTTCCTCTGTTAGTAGTGGTAAATGCTTTTTGGCATCTGGCTTTGGCAAATATTTAGCTTTCCAATCGTCCACAGGTGGGTTTAAGACATAGATAAATAGATAAGATAGATTAGATAGATAGATAGATAGGTAGATAGATAGATAGAGATAAAGTAATCTCTATACCCAACATGAGACTCAAACTCATAAACCCAAGATCAAGAAAGAGTCACTGTTCTACTGGACTGAGCCAGCCAGGCATCCCTATATTTTTGATGGATTTATTATCTCAACTCTTACTATAAATGACAGTTAAGATAATATAGGGACTATTGGTTCATGTAAAATTCTGAAGTGAATGTACAGAAATAAAGATATAATGTTTAAAAATATTGACTTGAGGTACCTAGGTGGCTCGGTTGGTTAAGCATCTGATTTTGACTCAGGTCATGATCTCATGATCAGCTCGAACCCCGTGTCAGGTGAGCCCGGCTTCTCTCTCTCTTTCTCTCTCTCTCTCTCTCTCACTCTCTCTCTCTCTCTCTCCTCTCATGGGATTCTCTCTCTCTCCTCCTCTCTCTGCCCTACCTCACTCACTTGTGCCCTCTCTCTCTCAAAAAAATTGGTGTTGAAGAAATCTGTAATTCTTACAAAAGTCAATTACTAAGAGGAAATACTTTATAGCTCAAATTATATCTGTTATAAAAGAAGGGAAGAGAAAAAGGGGAATATGACTCATGAATATCACGTCAATGAATCAGAGAGGAAGCTTATCTTAAATGATGCTCATTCCTACATGTCATCTGCTATTATAGAAAATACCCTGGGTACAAGTGCTCTTTGGTTATCAAAAAACATTGCCTACTCTAACTCAGGAATACCTCCTGAAGCAAGCTTGATGTGGCTATAAAATATAAGAGGGAGTCAGGAGCCTCAGTTGATAGAGCATACAGCCCTTGATCTCTAGGTCAGAAGTTTGAGCCCCATGCTAGGTATAGAGATTACTGAAATAAATAAATAAAATATAAAAAATAAAAGGGTGAAAGTATAAAAAGGTAAACAGAATGGATAATTCAAGTCACTCTCTTAACAGAAAATAAATGTAGTCATCCTATTTTGTGTGGCCCATGTTTAAGATTTTCTTAAGTTAATTCTATTATTCTGCAATTCATAAACAATAAAAACAAATTCCCACATTAGGGGGAAAATGTGCAATCCAGGAATATTTGCACAGTCTGCCATAAGCCAACAGGGAAATGGTTGGGCACATTATAGTACATCAACTCAACAGACTATAATGTAACCAGTAAAGTGTTTGATATGATGTTAAGTAGGGGGATCATAAAGGATGCATATTCTATATATTTTTTCATTCTAACTAATATATAAAATATTATTTAAGGGGCAAAAACTGGAAGACAACATGTATAATAATATCAAGTGCCATCATGGTTCTGGGGCTAGGATGATCGTTCCTTCTTTATAAAAATTCTTTAACACTATCATACTCACGGTCATTGGGTTTTGTTTTTTTCTTTTTTGATTTTGGTTTGTTTTTTCAAATGAGTAGGGTTTCTATATAATAATTACAGAGTCACAGTATGGCTATCCAGATCAGTGATGTTCAACAGAAATACAATGCAAGCCACATAACTATTTTAAATTTTCCAGGAATCTGACTGAAAAGGTAAAAATAAACAGATGAAATTAACTTTAATGTCCTCTTTAATTGATTACAACCAAAATATTATCATTTCAATAATCATTATTTTTAAAAAAGTACTCATGAGGGGTGCCTGAGTGGCTCAGTCAGTTAAGCTTTGGACTCCTGGTATCAGCTCAGGTCCTGATCTCATGGTCTGTGGATTTGAGCCTCGCACTGGGTTCTGCGCTGTCAGCACGAGCCTGCTTGGAATTCTCTCTCTCCCTCTCAACCATGCTTGCTCTCTCTCTCTCTCTCTCTCTCTCTCTCCCCCTCCCCATCTCTCTCTCAAAATACACTTTAAAAAAAGTTCTCATGAGCTATTTTACATTTTTAATTAATTTATTTATCAGTTAATTAATTAATTTATTGGTATAATCTTAGAAATCTCAATTCATACTGGCCACATTTCAAGCACTCAGTAGCCCCATGTACCTATCAACTATCATACTGGATAGTATAGGACTAGGCTGATCTCTCACCACCCAAAATAGCGTGATAATAAAAAGTTAAATTATCGAAACATTCTCTCTGAATTGATGGGTGACCACAATAACCGGGCAGCCCTCTGCTCACAGAGACAGGCTGGACAAGGGCCAAGGGAAAGGAACTGAGGGTCTGATTACCTTGTGTAGTTCTCTTTGTATCCAGAAATGTCATCATTGGGAGATCGCAGTCTTCGCTGAGACGGTGCCTCCAAGTGCCAATAGTTGATGCGGTTTAGGAACATTTTTGCCAACTCAACTATTGTTTGCCTTTCTTTGGCTGGCAGGTGACTAAATTTGTACTGCACAAAGTTATTCACACCCTTAAAAGGAGGGAAAGCAATTTACTCATATAGCTTTGCAATCATACGATTTCTGAACACCCACACGGCACCATTGATGGTTATTAGCAAAGGAGCAGACATTTCTCTATTCACAAAGGCTCTTCCTTTTCCCTATTAGAAAACAGGAATGCCCAGAGGGAACTGTACCATAGATCACAGTGGATGAAAAGCGACAAGACAGAGAAGCTGTGAGTTGCTATTCTATGCCTGCTGCGTTCCTCAAACGTTAAAGAGAAAATCAAGCTCACAGGCTGAAAAGGTCAAAACCTTTGAAACAACAGAATAGGACTATTTTGTAAACTAATTCTTGCTGCACTATCAACATAGACCATATTATGATGAGGTTCCTGGATAAACATTATGTTAAAAAGGATTACCAAAATTTCAATCAAAAAGCTACTACTAGCATGTCTACCATTGAACTCAACCATCAGATTTTAAACGCTCTACTATCACTCTTTTGGCAACCTTACCAAGAAAAAAAAATTCTTATTCAGAATTAGCAGCTTTTAAAAGAATCTGGATTAATTTCATCTTTCAGCAGAACACTCCTGTCTAATCTAAGTTCAAATAAAAGAACAATGAATTCTTGTTTAATAGAGTTTGGAGACAAAATAAAATTTCTTCTACTGAAAACTGACTGATAAAAATACATTTATTTTTAGGGACTCTGATGTCCTATCTTCTATAATAATTCTCATCAAGAAATTCAGTCAAGAGAATTGGAGATTTATTTAGCCAAATAATGGTAGGCTAAAAACGGACTCTGAGGAGGGGTGTAACACCTCACAGAGAAAGTCTATCCATGTCAACAGATTCCCTAAGTAAGCCGGTTTCTTTCCAAGAATCATAATGTAACAGGAAGTCAATTTCTGGATGCAAAATCTCATTTCCTATTTGTGTTTTCTGCTTGACTTACAATGTTTCTGTCAATGCTCCTGAATTCCCTCACCTCAATAGTCTTTTTCAGATAGTGCCAAACAAAAGGACAAAGACTTAATTTTAAAACGTTAACACCAAGACAGAGCACATTCCGCTTGTTCTTTACCAACTACATGTTCTTAATTTTTCCTTCTCCAAACACACAGTGAATTCTGAGTATACAGCAACCATAAAAGACAAAAGCTAGATCATTTATTAAATTAAGTGTTCGCTTGTGATGCAAAGGGTCCCAGACAATTTCTCCACACTCAGTGAACATCTCTAAGCTGGGTATAGAAGATGGAAGGAAGACACGTGTAAAGATGGAAAGAAGATTAGGTTCACTCAGCCTTAGAGCAATAAAAAAGGGCATCTCTCTTTTTTTTCCTTTTTACCTGTTCAATACTAGGTTTTTCAAAAGGGGGTTTCTTCTCCAAAGAGCCTTCAACCACAGGTTTTCCTCTTTGTAAAATAGACTTTCTCAAGAGCTGCAAAAAAAAAAAATCATTAAGAAAATCAATGTCCCTCTCTTACACATAGACACACACACAGCCTCTGAAAGGAAGTAACCGTATTCTAATTATCTTAACTACATTTAAATAAATCCTTAAATCAATAAAAATGGGTGACCATCAGGTAACCCAAATTTGCCTTCACACCCATGACCAGAGTGATGAGAAACCAGACCCCTTTCATGTTCTGTGCAGCTGAGCGTACCAGCAATAGCCACCAGGACCCTCTCTCCTACTCATCTCCCTTCTCTCCACTATTTCCAGATTCCCAGTGACCCAGGGGCCTGGTGTGCAACACGCACACTTTGCACATGCCCATCTAGGCCAAAGCAGGTGCGCTGATGCTCCGGAGGGTTTTATCTAAACCCCTGAAAGGCAGAGATGCATTCTGCACCAGTGAGGCCAGGGGTGAAAGATGTCTTTAGCGCCGTATGCCATACGCATCATCTAGAGCCCAGGCCCTTCGGGAAGGAATTCTGTAAGGCTCTCAATTGCCAACTTTCACTGCTGTGGTCTTTTCTCATTTCCTTTCCATCCACAGAATGCAGGCCAACTGTTCTGGCATCTCAATGCCCACAAAACAAAACACTGCTCTTAATCCTTGCCACTGGAATTTAAAGCCCTCAAAGAGCAAATATCAAGAGAGAAGAGGGAACACAGTCACTAATCAAGACCTAATTTGAAAATAACTTTGGTATTGAAATCCTTTACCTTCAACCTTTGCTTGATCTTCCATAACCTTTACATAGGGACCAATCATGATATAAACACACATTTATTTAAGTTACATCTTTCCCTCCTTTCTCCACTTACTGCCTCTTCAATGGAAACAAGCCTGGCAACCATTCTCCCGGGAGTTAATGGAAACGGAAAAATGGCCAAGATTGAGGATCCCCATGTGTTCCCCCTGGACTATGTTTTACAAGGGCCTCAGTTCCTTCTAGGGGTGCCATATACATTATTAGCATGGGACATTTCTTGATCTTTTCAAGGAATTATGCCCATTTTTACAAAAATAAGTAAGCAAAAATGGTAAGTCACTATATCTGTTTCCAAGGACATGGAAAGCTTGATCATAAAATTTAAATACAAATAAATTCTGGCTGCCTACTTTCTGTACCCAGTTAAAATAAGACCTCTTGGGAACTCAGTCCACCGGGGCTTTCAAAATGGAGATAAACTAATGGATTGGGGAGTTGCAGAGTCTCAGTTTCTTCATCTTCATCGACAGAGCTGGGATAAGTGGGCAAATGAAAGACACTTAACACTAGCAGCAAGCATCAGCATCCTTCCCTTTGCCAGGCAGTCTGCATGGTTCTTTGTATGTCTCATCTCCTGAAACACTCATAACAACCTTCTGAGGTAGGTGCTGTTACTGTCTGCACTTTACAGACACAGAAACTGAGGGAGAATGACTTGCCCAAAGTCACACTTTGTATCTGATGGAGCCAGGAGTCAAACCCAGGTAGTTGAGCTCCAGAGCCACCCTCAGCTTTACAAGACAGACAGCTTTCCCCTGGGTTTATTTTCAACCTCTAAGCCTGAAGTTTTTAAAATGCTACTTAAATGTGTAATACATTTAATTTTAATTTAATTAATGAGACATATAAGACACAGGAACTGACTTTCAAAAGCTAAGGGATAGATGATGTATTATTTATTTGCCCAAAGAGTGACTCGGGGGGAGGAGGGGGAGAAGGCTGAAGAGGTTAGATTTTGTTCCCATGGGCAAACATTATTTGCGCTGTTAAAGGCGAGGGAGGTGAGAGAGAGGGAAAATGCACTTGAAAGCAGAGCAATGCTTCCTGGCCTGTCTGGTTGGTTAGAAACGGAATCAGGAGGAGGCTGGCAGGGTGGAAACTTGATGCAACGTGTACTTCCAGCAGGGTGGTGGGGGCTGCCGGGCCACTTAGTTCCAAGACAAGTAAGAGCTACCATCATGCAGACTTTGTTTTTCTTTGACTCAGATCTTTTTCCAAAGAAGCTCTACATGGCACGAACCTGCCAGGGTTCAGTCTGGATGACTCAGGCCTCACAGCCATGTCAACAAATTGTCACCTGGAGTAGCCTAGTGCCTGCTGATGGCAGTGGGGTATTCGGCCGCTCATTCTCTTTCTGCCCATGCCCCTCCTCTCTCTTTCTCCTCTCCCTCCCCTCCCATTAACATTTTTAGAACTAACATTCCCAAGGGGCACCAGGGTGGCTCAGTCGGTTAAGCAGCCTACTTTGGCTCAGGTCATGATCTCACAGCTGGGGAGTTCAAGCCCCATGTCAGGCTCTGTGCTGACAGCTTGGAGCTTGGAGCCTGCTCCGGATTCTGTGTCTCCCTCTCTTTCTGCCCCTGTACCATTTGTGGGCATGCTTGCTCTCTCTCTCAAAAATAAACATTTAAAAAATTAGAAAAAAAGAATATCTCCAAAACTTAAAAATACAATTCTGACTCCCACACCTGTCTCTTATCTATCCCCAAGCCTCCATTAGTACTCCCCCCAAAAATGAGAAGGGAAAATTATGTATCAAGTAAATTCACATTTAAAAAAAGAGGGGGGTGCAGGGGTGGCTCAGTTTGTTGGGCGTCTGACTTCAGCTCAAGTCATGATCTTGAGGTCAGTGGGTTCAGGCCCCACATTGGGCTCTGTGCTGACACCGTGGAGTCTGGAGCCTGTTTCAGATTCTGTGTCTCCCTCTCTCTCTGCTCCTCCCCCTCTCATGCTCTGTCTCTCTCAAAAATAAATAAATGTTAAAAAAAAAAAAATAAAGCTATGGGAATTGGGCACAAAATTTGCACTGAGATTCCTAGCAGCCAAAGCAAAAGAGGGAAATCAATGGAAAAGTTTTCTATCCTTGTTACACGAAATGAAGCATGGTGCTCATTACAAGAGGCAAACTTTGGGGAGCCTGACTCTTGACTTCGGCTTAGGTCATGATCTCACAGTTCCTGAGACCGAACCCCCACATCTGACTCCATGCTGATAGTGCAGAGCCTGCTTTGGATTCTCTCTCTCCTCTCTCTGTCTCTCGCTCAAAATAAACAAGTATCAAAAAAAAAAAAAAAGAGTTAAACCTTTTCTGGCTATAAGCTCTGAAAGGATTGTTTTGTTTTCTGTCTTTGCTTTTAAAAGAACCTTGTCAGTATTAAATAGTACAACATAATCAACAGTCCCTCAACAGCAAGGTGTTTTTGTTTTTCATTATTTCCTCTGTCGGCCACCTTTAAAAAATGTTATTTTTGGCAACCTGAACTTTTTGTGTCTGTTCCCACCACCAGTTCCTCTCTCACACCTGTCCATAGTGACAGCAATCAGAAACTGGGGAGGGGCACCTAGGTGGCTCAGTGGGTTAAGCGTCCGACTTCGCCTCAGGTCATGATCTCATGGTTCATAGGTTCAAGCCCCACGTCAGGCTCTGTGCTGACAGCTCAGAGCCTGGAGCCTGTCTTCGGATTCTGTGACTCTCTCTCTCTCTGACCCTCCTCTGCTCATGCTGTCTCTATCTCTCTCTCTCAAAAATAAATAAAACATTTAAAAAAAAAAAAAGAAAGAAAGAGAAACTGGGGAGACAAGGATCTGAGGAGAGCGGATGGGTGTGATCCAAGTGCAGGTTAGACAGAGTCGTGAGGAAGCAGCTACAGGGAGCCGCAGCAGGAATCGCAGCAGGAATCAGTGACTGGTGTCAAGGAGACACAGAGCACAGTGCTGAGATGCCCAAATTTGGAACTTCTTGATTCCTCCGCTCCAAGTGTGAGTGTCAAAGCCCTGGTGCCACCCTCCAACCACATCTCCTCCCACCCTCTCCCCTCGTTCACTGGGCTCCACCACACAGGCCTCCTTACTGTTCCCACATCACATCAAACTCACTCAGTGCCCAGCCGAGACAGCGGTCCTTCTGCTGCCTGGAAAGCCCTTCCCCCTGGCCCTTCTCAGCAATGACTCCTGTCCCCCAGTTCAGGTTCCTGCTCAACTCTGGTATCCTCAGGAAGGCTTTCTCAACTGCCCTTCCTCATCAGTATGTCCCCCTACCCACCACCATCCCTGCCATTCTGATTCCACTTACCCTACTTTGTTTCTCTTCACAGCACTTATCACCACCTGCAAATATATTATTTACTGGTTGATTGTCTGCCTCTTCTACTGAAATGTAAACTCCATGAGGGCAAGGACTTTGTTCTGCCCACTGATCTATCCCTCATGCCTACATGAGTGCCATGCACAGACCAGGTGTGCAATAACATATCTGGATGGATGAATGGATGGGCAGGTGGAAAGAAATCCATGAGCATAAGCAAATCAAGACATTCAAGTCTGCATACAAATATGAAGGCTCTCGAGGAGAGTGATGTGTTCAGCACATGGTGGGTCACTTTAGAGACTCTCTCATGGAGAAATGCATGCTTCCACAAACTGCGGGCAAAACATATCATGAGCTGAGAGCCTTCCCTCCCATGACCTGGGGTATAGAAACTGAGCACATCTGAACAATGAGAGATAGAAGAAAAGCCTTTTTAAAAGGGTGAAATCTCACCTTAAATAGATAGAAATAAACTTGCTTGGTATCTGCATCTTCTTCCCTGTGGACGCAGGTAAAGAGATATTCCACATCCAATACGATTCCCAGGAGTCTGTTCATTTCTTCCTCTGACACATTTTCCAGGTGGGAAACATGAGCAGCTGAAGACAAAGATCAAAGTTACATTATGTGACATGTCAGTTGGAAACAGCAAACGTTCTCGACTTTAAAACAGAAGGGTCTCTCTCAAAACCTCCGGGGACACCAATCCATAAGGTTGCATTGTAAACAGATAAGAAATTTCTGAACTCCTGAAAGATCTAAGTCTTCTCTCAGTGTCAACTTATAATTAAAAGACTGTCCACTCGCTGAGTCCTAGCCTCTGCCTCCACGACCAAAAATGGGCCGGCAGCTAACATGTTCGAATAATGTATACTTTAAGATCCAGAACTTGTCGGCACCAAGTCTGGTCCTCATAGTGTTAAATTATTTTTTTAATGGAAATATAGCTGAGGTGCAACATTACATTAATTTCAGGTGTCCAATGTGGTGATTCGACAAGTCTATATGTTATGCTATGCCCACCAGCAGTGTAGCTATCACAATATCTCCCGCTATATTCCGTATGCTATACCTTTTGTTCCCATGATTTATTCATTCCATAACTAGAAGCGTGCACTTCCTCCTCCCCCTTTCACTTATCCACTCACCTCCTGTCCTCTGGCAACCACCAGTTTGTTCTCTGTATTTATGGGTCTGTTTCTGCTTTCTGACAGTGTTAAATTCCTATGTTTCCACATAAGAATATGGCAGGTCTCCCCCTGCCTGTGAATAGTTCAGTGAGCCAAGAATATCATATTAGTGTAAAAAACTGAATAATGGCCCTTTGCCTCAGACTTTCTAAGATGCAATAAAATCTCACTATCATTGCAGCCAAGTCCCAAGACCTATTTGAGCTTCGGATTCAATGCCTTCCGTGATCAAGCCCCCAACCTCGTTTTCCTACCTTTGTTCTGGAAGGTCTATAGTTAGTGACCTAGCCATCCACCTTCTCTCCCATGCCCCTATCCTCTCTTCTACCCAAATCCAGTCCATTTAGCAAGGTTATTACATTTAATCCTCAAACCATCCCATGAACAGGTACTAGTAATCCCACTTGACAACTGGAGAAACTGAGGCTCACAGAGAATGGATGCTGTTTCATCTAATGTCACTTAGCCAACCAGGTAGACGCAGGGTCTAAAAGTAAAGAGTGCTTGACCCAAATTCCAAATTCTCTACAAGCATACTTTTTGTTGACTAGCTGATTCACTTCAAGTCCTTTTTCACTCGCAAAGGGTTCTCTAGGTAAGCCACTCAATAATCAGCCCCTACCCCAGGAGCTCTCCTGGGTCGGGATCCTGTCTTTCATCTCTGCACCCCCAGCATTTATCACTATGCTTGTCCAAGAATAGGCACCAGCACTTCGAGGGGAAGCCTCTCGGGTACAGCTCTTGGTATGCTGGCTTAAAAATGCTTAGACACAGAAGTGTTTGAGATTACTTTTAAAGAAAGACTAAACCATGTAGAAGACTTCCCTTGCCTTCTTAAAAGGAGATGGAACTCAAGATTATTGAGGAATACTTGTTAGGTGTCAGGCATGAGTCAATCTACCCTGTACTCTTGTCATTAAACCATGAAACTCAATCAGCAGACTGGGACAGAGGGGATGCTGCTGGTACCCTGGCCTATCTCCTTCCCTTACCACTTCAGGTACACCTGTCCTCCAACTACTGACACTCTATTTCTCTACGTAATGGCTTTTCCTGTCGTTTTATCTGCTCTGCCATCCACCTACCCCTCAATAACAGCCTTCAACCCAAAACCAAGACATCAGCCTATAAATAAATATCCCAGATCCTTCACCCCTCAGGCTGAATAACTGGCTCCCAGATTTCCCACTCCCGACCCAAAATTAAGCAGCACTTACCCAAGGTGGGAGCTGGCTCAGTAACTCATCCTTCCTTGGCCACTTTTTCCTCAGTTCACCCTTCTACTCCCCTAGCTTCATGCAAAATAAACTGGTCTTAGGATCTGCTTCTGAGGAGCTCAAACTAAAACATGCGACCGAAACCATTTTCAGAGACTCAAGAGGATTAAATACCAAGTGGTTGAGACTTGTAACTGGTCCATAAGGAAGCCAGATTAAAGAACTCAGAATTAGAGGGGCAGAGGCCACCCAACATTCATTTATCATGTGGAAAAAAAACAGAAAGGCAGAGAGATGGGCCCAAGGCCACAGACCACTGGTAAATCAGTGTGATGTGCTGTGTGTGCGCACGCACGCATGTGTGCACCCCAGAGAACACTTTTAAAGGTAAGAGGAGAGGAAAGAAATTTGGTTATCTGTCTGTGCTAGGTACTGTGGAATAAATCTAGTGGATACATCTAAACTAGAACATGCCAACACTGTATCATCACATTACCAACTAGAACAAGAGTAACTGACTAAACTATTTCTCAGAAGTAAGTAGCTTGTATCATAGAAAAATTACAAATATATGTATGTGTGTATAAACAAAACATTAATATTCAAATCTACTACTTTCTACTTGGCTATACGACATGTGACTTCATCATTTCCTAAAAGATACCCAAAATTAGATTTCTTTTTAGGTACAATGTTTACCAGGTCACCTTTTTTTTTTTAGTCTGTGCAAAATTTTCCTTGAGGTCAGTCTGGAGCCTTTGGGACACAGGCCTCATTCTGAAGACAAGTAGGTCAAAATTTTTACGTCAGTTATTTACAGAAATAATTTTACTGAAAACTGCTTTTGCCTTGCTTGTCATGTTTAATTGCTTTCCAATGAAAAGCTATGAAAGCAATCAGTTTATAACATAACATCAATTTCTCCAGATTCTCCACAATATGAAACAACCTAAGGTGCTAACATAAGTGGGTTTAACTCATGGAAATATAAGTCATGATTTATTTTTAAAACCCGTGGTTCACTTTCTTTAAGCCACAAAACACATAACTTAAATGAAGTGTTTTTTATTTTATTTTTTTTTTACTCCATGCCCAACCCAATACCACTCTTGAACTAATGGCCCTGACATCAAGACCTGAACTGAGATCAAGAGTCAGATACTTAACAGACTGAACCACCCAGGAGCCCCAACCCGAATGAATTCTTAATTAGAATTAGAAAAAGTCGCTCCAATTGAAACAGAGGTGGAAGCATCTATTTTCAGAAGGCGAGGTTGGGGGGCATCCCCTCCCCATGCTGGGGCTCTACAGTTTGAAAACCACTGTTTAGAACCATCTTCCAGCATATTCTGAAAAGTAGACATTAAAATGCATAAGGAGGAAGAGCTGAGGAAATTTCTTTCTTTCAGATTCTGGCCATAATGAAATCCATGATCTCTCCTCAAAGCTGTGTGTGTAAGCCAAAGCACAAAGGACTAAGGAGTGGAGGCTGGGAGGCATGGGGGTGAAATGGAACAGCAATTTCCCAGAAGGAGGGAAGGAAAGGAGAAAGGCTGTGTTGGGCAACTGGGGCTCAGGTCTGCGGCACCAGAAGGTAGGTATCTCCTCCTCTGGGAATAAAGGAAAGGTGGGTCTGGGTTGAAACCAGCCCCCAGATTCAGGTGAGCTTCCTCACTGTCTCTCAGAGTAACCACGTTTCCCTGTTCCTACCCTGCTGGTCACTGGGATCTCACGCCTAGAGTACAAAATAGCCCCAGACTATTTCCTCTGATCCCAGGGTACTCTTCCTAAAACACCACTTTCTACAAACAACCCCACCTCCACCAAATCCAGAGACGGACTCTTTGGGGCTTCTGACCAGAACTCGACAGGACTTAGGAGCCCACAATCAACCCCAACCCATGCAAACACCCAGGTGCATGTCATGCTCACTGCAAAGCTAAACTATTTACTGTACCGATAATCAACTCATATTTAACTAAAACAGGGTCACTCATAATTGAAAGAAACCCTTCTTTCAATTTGGAAAGTTGTTTATGTTTCAGTTTGGAAGCACATTATTAAACACAAAAATAAAAATCTGTAAACTACCTTGCACAAATCTCTAGCAGTTAATCTGCCACAGAAATCTGAAGCATTGCTATTTAAAGCATTTGTAGAGAACCCTGGCTGGCTCGGCTGGTAGAACATGCAACTCTTCATCTCAGGGTTGCCAGTCTGAGCCCCATGTTGATTGCACAGATTACTTAAAAATAAAATCTTTAGGGGCGTCTGGGTGGCTCAGGTGGTTAAGTGTCTGACTTCAGCTCAGGTCATGATCTCGCGGTCTATGGGTTCGAGCCCCAGGTGCTGTGCTGACAGCTCAGAGCCTGGAGCCTGCTTCGGATTCTGTGTCCTCCTCTCTCTCTCTGCCCCTCCCCCACTAAATGCTGTTTCTCTCAAAAATAAACATTAAAAAATAAAAAAATAAAACCTTTAATATAAACAAATAAATAAATAAAGCTGTTATATATGCTCCCTACTTTACCTTTCTCCACCAGTAAAGTTTGCATCAATGTAGACTATCAACTGTGAGAGCATAATGCGCCTTCCCCCCACTCCTGCTTACAGTGAAGAATCACTCTCAGTAATTAAATTAGTCTTTTGAAAATTAATGAGTCCCCCACTGCTTTGATTTGCATTCACTGAAATGCCCTTGGAGGTGTTTGTTTTTCAGGTTACCGGTCATTTGTATTTGTTCTTTTGAGTACTATTCATGTCCTCTGCCTGCTTTTTTTTTAGGATGTTGGTCTTTTTCTTCCAGCCTTAAAAAGCTTTATGTCCTTCTTATTCATTATAAATGCTCCCGGATTTTGTTGTAGTTTGGGGTGGGTTGTAAAGGAATCTTAAATTTTTTTTATAAAGTCAAATCTCTGTTTGGCCTTTCTTTAAGGCCTTGCTTGCAAAGCTCTTCCCTACATAACCAGAAGATGACAAAAATGTATGTATTTTCTCCTAGATCTTTAACAGGTTACAAAAATTTTTTTTAATTTTATGTTTTATTTTAGAAAGAGAGAGCAAGCAAAAGCAGAGGAGAAGGTAAGAGGGAAGGGGGGGGAGAGAGAGAGAGAGAGAGAGAGAGGGAGAGACTGACTCAAGCAGGCCCCATGCCCGATCCCACCACTCTGGGATCACGACCAGAAACCAAGACTAGGACACTGACCAACTGAGCCACCAAGTGGTCCAACAAGTTTGTTTTTAAAGTATAAAACATTCTTCCACCAAAATGCCAATGTCATAAAAAGCAAAAAAGTACAGAAAAAAAGAGCTGAGGGGCTGTTCCAGATTAAAGGAAACTGAAGGGACCTGCTGTGAAACTGTAACTTATAATAAGAAATTCATATCTAGTCTTTGTCCCCTGTCCTGGCTCACTGCTTCTCCCCCCCCCCCTTGGTGCGTCTAAAACCCTTGGAATTTCCTAAGAGAGCACTAAAGTGAAAGGAGTATCTTTTGTTATTCATAACAAGTCCCCTGCAACCACACCTGAATTTATGTCACTGACCTTTTAGAAAGTCCCTATGGATGCGGGCTGGTTACCAGGGGAACCAAATTAGTGACTAAGGGTTGGCATTTTCAGCCCCACCTTCTCTACCTATGGTGGGAGTGGGGAGCGGTCAGCGGTCTAGAGGCAGAATCGGCCAGTCATAGACAAAGATATAATCAATTGTGCCCACAAAAGCCCAGCCTGAAGGGGTTTGGAGAGGTTACAGGCCGGCGAACACAGGAAGGTGCAGGGAGAGTAGTGTCCTTGGAGCTTCGTGCTCCTTTCCTCTCGCCTCTCTGAACTGCATCCTTTTTTTATGTTTTTATTTATTTTGAGAGAGAACAAGAGCGAGAGCAAGAGCGAGAGAGAGAGAGCGTGCTTGCACAAGGAGGAGAAGAGTAGTCAGAGAGGGACACAGAATCCCAAGCAGGCTCCACACTCAGTGCAGAGCCTGACACAGAGCTCGAACTCATGATCTGTGAGATCATGACCTGTGCCGAAATCAAGAGTCAGATGCTAAACCAACTGGGCCACCTGTCCGCCCCTGGAAACAGGTCCTTTTATGATAAACCATCAAGCAGATAAACTGTTGTCCTGAATTCTTTAAGTTACTCTAGAAAAGTATCCAATCCCAGGAGGGGGGCGTGGGAATCTCTAATTTACAACCCGTCAGTCGGAAACACTAGTAAAACTGGGACTTGCCACTGGCATCTGAAATGGGAGGAAGGAGGGGGAACTAAGCCCTTAACCTGTGGGGTCTGCACTAACTACAGGCCATTAGTGTCAGAACTGAGTCAAAACTTGCGAGACACCCTGTAGTTGTCCACTGGAGAGCCGGAGAACTGCTTGTGCGTAATACCGCACTCATTCGGTGCCAGAAGTGTCTGGAAAATGTTGATTGTGAGCAGACAAACTGTTTTCCTTTCACATGACAACTAAATGCACATGTGATTCTAGATGGGGTGCTTAATGTGAAGGACAGTATCAGTCGGGGCCAACTGATTAAAGTAGAATACAAACAGTAGATTAAAATATCACATTAATGCCAAAATATAGGGACAGTAACTGAACTGAGGTTACGTAAAAGACTGTCCTATTTTTAGTAAATACACATTGTAGTATTTAGGAGGAAAAAGCCATGATGTATATGCAACTGATTTTCATATGACCCAGGAAGAAAAAAATAAGTATATACAAATACACACAGAGGCCCCTGGGTGGCTCAATCGATGAAGGCTCAACTCTTGATTTCAGCTCAGGTCATGATCTCATGGTTCATCCACCTGGAATTTAATAATCAAATATAAAGGACCCTGTTTTCATGTCAAATAGTCTTCCAAGAACATGGCACAAAGCATCAATATAATTACCCAAAATTGGCCAACCCTTTACTGGTGGTGGGAAAAGCTTGCTCTTTCTGGCAGGCCATCGTTTCCCCCAGTGTCCATCATGTGCAGAGGACAGCGGGGCGCAGAGGGAAGGTGTGAGCCCGAAGACTGGGGCGGAGGGGGTCTGCTTTCTGCTCTCTTCATCTCTCTCCAGGAGGATGTACCTTGGCACCTCTCAGTGCAGCACCCGGGGTGCCACAGACAGACCTGCCAGAGGCCTGCTGCCAAGGATCACGGTGCAGCTGTTGCCTGGCCGGGAACAGGAAGCACACTGTCACCATGAGCTGTGACCCTCTCTAAGCTCTGGCTCCATGTCTCACTGGCCTGCACTTCTGAAGACAGCCTGGCTGTCCTCACATGCTCTGCGGCGTGAACAGGCAGCAGCTGGGCGGCAGCTAGCGCGTCTGCGCTCCTGTGGACCGGAAAGAGAGCAAACGGCACAGCACCCGTGGCATTTGTCAGCCGTTCAAATAGATTTCCTTGCTCATGGGAATCTGAGGTCATAGCTAGAAGAGGTAAAGCAAATTCCTTCAATGAAACCTTCGGAATTGACTAACGTGCAAAAGTTGATAATTTACAAGTGTTTTTCTCTTTTGTAATCTCAGATCTGGATGGGGAAAAAGAGACGTTTAAGATTAAGAGCCCTCCAGAGGAGTTCAGTCAGATAGATGCAAAATATAAGCCACCTAGGTACATATATATATATTCTAGCAGCCACTTTTTAAAAGGTGAAATTAATTTAATAATACATTTTATTTAACCGAATATATACCACATTATTCATTTCAACAAGTACTCAATGTAAAAAATTACTAATATTTTGCATTCTTTTATAATACTCAGTCTTCAAACCAGTGTGCATTTTACACCTGCTGTGCTTTTCAAACCAAGCTAGCCATGCGTGACTAGTGGCTACTGCTTTGGACAGATTTTAAACTATGAAAGCTCCCCTAAATGCTACCAGCTATTTTTTAGTATTACTGAACTCAGTGAGTGTTTATCAATGGAAGAATAAGCCCAATTATTCCTAAGGAACTGACTATATTAGGAACTAGAGAAAAAGTCCTTAACCTTAGTCCACTTCAGAAAGCCTACAATAAGCAGTTATATAATTATATATTATATAATCATTTATGATATATCTTAGATATATAATTAAAAGTAGTTCTAGTTATGCAAGGAACTTTGCAATACAGCTCCAAGAGGCCTTGATTCTCTCCACCAAGTTCTAGACAAGTCAAACCTTGGAGGTGAGCAGGGTTCCCCTGGAGGAGAATGAAGGAAGGACACTGCAGGTAGTGTGGGCCTCCACATCCACTGTAGAGGTGGGAGAAAATATGAAGAACCTTCAGAGGGGTGCCTGGATGGCTCGGCCACTTAAGAGTCCAACTTCGGCTCAGGTCATGATCTCACAGTTTGTGGGCTTGAGCCCTGCATCAGGCTCCCTGCTGTCTCTGCTTCAGATCTTCTGTGTTGCCCCCTCACCCCCTGCCCCTCGCCCTGTCCCTACCCAGTTCATGCATGCACGTGTGCTCACATGCTCTCTCAAAAATAAACAAAAAAAAAAAAAAAAAGAACCTTCAGAGAACATGCACCAGAGAACATGACCTGTAGCCAAAATGCAGCACAGGCAGCATGGGAGGGTGAAGGCTAGACTTCAGAGGCCCGATAATCCCGCGTGCTCAGCAACAGTTGAACTTCACTCTAAGAATGATAGGAGGCTCAGAGGGGTTAAACAGGAGAACGCTTAGATCAAATTAGATGGCTACTCTCTTGGGAAGCCAACCGCACAAGGATGGAGCCGGGGATTCCAATGCTGCTGCTGCCGCAGATACAAACAAAGAGCACAGAGAAGAAACCTGAATTCAAGGCAGAGCTGGAAGGAAGCACAGGAGAGAAAATCAACGGGACTTCATGATCCAAGGAAGATAGGGAGAAGTAACTCACATTAAGTAAGCAGGAAAAAAAACTACCAGATTTATCCCCTTGACTCTACTGTATACCAAACTCGCAGCTTCTGACAACTCTAAAGTCTATGTGTAAAAGATGGCATTAGAAGAAAAACAGGGGCGCCTGGATGGCCAGTCACTGGGGTATACAACTCCTGATCTTGGGGTTGTAGGTTTGAGCCCCAAGTTGGGTGGAGGATATTACTTAAAAAGAAAATCTTTAAAAACAAAACAAAATGGAGGACATATAGCCAAAGAAATATGCTGTGTCACAGATGGCCATGTCAGTGTGCTGGACCCCATATTTCTATCCCTTGACATCTGCACAGGACACACATACATGGGAACTAGAAGTGACTAAGTGGTGGAGGTCTGTGCAGTGTGGTAAGGCCGAAGAAAATGTATTGGGTCAATGATTTACCCATGATTTAAATGTCTGAATTAGTCCGTGAGAAGAACACTGGTAGTACCTTCGTACCTCATACTATTCAAGAAAAAAAGCTCTAGTGTATTTGGTTAATGCTAGTGTTTACTTTCCTTAGAAATTTTCTACTGTAAATAAGTGAGTAAGCAGAGGTAACCATAGGGAAAAAGAATCATCAATTTCTACCACTATAATGTTTAAACAGGAGTGTGTCTGTGTGATGTGTGTGTCTGTGTTTAACAGGAAAAAGTGATGGCATTGGAAAGGTAACCAAAAACCTCCTACTTACAACTGCAGAAAACTATCACTAGTCAAATTTAATATTCAGTATGTCCTGGCACAGCTCAGAACAATGAACTTGAAAATGACAACAAAAATCCCAATTGTGTTTGATCACAATGGTGCGTTTCCTCTTTCCTGATCATAGAAGCAGACTGCTATTCAAATAAGCAATCCCCAAATAAGGAATTTTTATTAATATTAAAATAAGGAGAAATGCTTGGGCCAATGAAGTGCTTTGTTACATTTCTGTAGTCCGAACTTGACTGTCCCAATCCCAAATAACAAACAATTTCAGAGAATGGACTAGAATGGTCTAGGCCAGTGCTACCCAAAGGAAATAACCATAGGTGTAATTTTAAGTCTTCCATGAGCAACACTGGAAAAAGAAATGGGTGAAATTAATTTTAATATATTTTATTAATCCAATATACCTACAATACCATTTCAACATATAATCACTATTAATGAGACAGCTCATGTTTTTTCACACCAAGTTTTCAAATCTGGCATGTATTTTATACTTACAGCTCATCTTAATTTGGAGTAGCTATATTTCAAGTGCTCACTAGTTCATGTAGCCAGTGCTATAACACTGGACAGCACGGGTCTAGACTAGATGAGTTCATTCTGTGGACGAAGACCCTGAATCACAAATGGCTTGGAAAAGTACTGTGCCAGGCCTAGAATTCTGGTTTCCTAATTCACAACGGAATGTTCTTTCCACTTGACCAGACTGTCAGTCCTATGTTTTGTACCCAGGAGACACAGAAGAGTGTCCAGTGATGGCAGGCCAAGGACACCTGGGATGGAAGTCACTGTCAGGAGACCACATAAAACCAGAGTTCACTGTCAGAAGAAAATGTATGGCTGAACCAAACAGTATCTGACAGCAAAGCAACAGAACAGACATCATCTCAATCGATAAGCCTGAAGGTTATGTGCTGATAAGCACGGAATGTTACACGTTGCCACATGTGTATGATCACGGGGGACTAAATGTGGAATCAGAACAGTGTATACAAATTAAATATATTTGAGAATTCAGGCCTGCGTGATTTCTAACAGAATTCCTTATACCCTAATCTCTACTGTTGGCAATATTTAATCTGCACGAATAGGAAAATATGTGTGGAACTTGATTTAAATACTCTGGCAAAAAAAAAAGCGAGGGGAGGAAAATTGGCAAATTTTAATAATTATTAAAGCTCCGTGATGAGTACGAGGCACTTACTAAACTATTCTTTCTACCTTTACATACTGCGAACTTTTCCATAATAAAAAGTGTTTCAAAAGTAGAGGAGTATAAATAAGGGAGAGGAATCATAACCTCAGAGAAAGGTTTTCTGGAGCCCTGATACTAAGACCAAAAAAGAAACTTTAAGATTCTGCCACTAATTCCAAGAGCACTTGAAAATGTACAGACATTTCAATTTTAAGAAAGTAGACTGAAGAGAGAGGTAAAGTAGGGTGGGGGGGAAGGTGGGGAAGGATGGAGACAAACACCAATAACCTCAATACCCCGAGAAAATCACTATCTGCAACTCAACACAATCCTTCCAGATCCTTTCCTTGTTAGCATATATTTTTTAAAATGTCATATTTTCTAAACTGACAAAATGAGATCATACTCATCATGCTCTTCTTAAATCAGCATGCCTTCATGGGAACGACCACCGTCCATGCAGTTCTCTAAGGGTTCAACTCAGGGTTGGGCACGTGACCCATGCTATGCCAATCAGATCCTATCCTCTTGGGATGTAAATGCTCCTAAGCCAATACTCACAGGGACAGGGCAGATGGAGCTCAGTCACCCAGTGCGGGTGTCCTGGACAGAAGGCCCACAAATTTCTGCAGCTGAGATCCCTGAACAAGACTGAAACTGGGTTTCCCTTTGTTTTCAGCTTCTGGAAGCCACCTTCTTATAAACATTGTTTTCTTTAAAATTTTTTTTTCATGTTTTATTTATTTCTGAGAGAGAGACAGACAGGGAGACAGAGACAGCGTGATCAGGGGAGGGTCAGAGAGAGAAGTAGATACAGATTCGGAAGCAGGCTGCAGGCTCTGAGCTAGCTGTCAGCACAGAGCCCAACGTGGGACTCGAACCCACGAACCATGTGCTCATGACCTGAGCCAAAGTCGGACGCTTAACTGACTGAGCCACCCAGGTGCCCCTAAACACTGTTTTCTTATTTAAGCTCAGCAGAATTCATACCTGCTGGCTGAAGTTAAAGAATGGGTAGTATGGTAATACTACTACTAACAACAAGAAGAGCTAAGAGAAATGCATTAATTTGCCAGGTACTGTTCTAAGATTTTTATGCTTTATCTTATTTAATCCTCACAACAGTCCCATGATATAAATACTATTACTAACTCAGTTTCAGGGCTGAGAAAATGGAGCTCCAGGTAGATTCAATAATATGCCCCAACTCACAACTACTGGTTGTAGAGTCCAGATTTGATCTTGGGCTTATGGAGCCTTAATTTAGTCCTAAATTATAAAAGCTCCAATTAAGCTACTTTATGACTTGTTTTTTTCATTAATAATATGTTAAGAATGTCTTTCCATATTGGAAAATACATCATTTTTAATAGTCATATTGAATTTTATAATATAGATTGTCATAATTCAAGCAATTATCTCCTACACTGGAATACTTAGGTTGTTTCCAGTCGTTTAATATCATGACTAAAGCTGTAATGACTGTTCTTTTAGTTTTATTTGAGGGCACATCTTAACCTACAAGTAGGTTAAATTTCTGGCATGGATTTGCCAGGTCAAAGGATTATGTACTTTTTTCCCTATTCTTGATTATGTATCAAATAAGGGTATTTGTTTTCAAAGCTAGTTGAGAAATATAAAAGGGAAAAAAGTTAGCTTTTCTTTGTAAAAGGCCATTTCTGCCTTTGGGCATTCATGTGTGTTTACATGCTCAGAATGGAGACAATCTGCTCAGCTAAGAAAGAAGACTCTGTTTTTAAATGTTAATTGATGTAAGATAATTGGATTTCCCAATCAATACCAAATACAGTGCAAGCCCAGTGCTTAAGAAGTTCCTGAGCCAGCTTTTTATTGCATCATATTTCCTGAGGCAAATTCTAAAGGGCACTCGCTCAGGGATCAATTGTGGAAAAGGTAAATTATAAAGCAAAGGTGTTTCTGTAACTCTTGGAATCCTTCCTTTGCACTGGCTTTTTCAAAACTCAGTACTTCCATTATTCCAGACACCAGTTATACAATGATGTAATGTTGTGTTTATGGTATGTTTATTTCTTGTGTGAGATCAATGCTCTCTATTTCCTTTCTCAGAAGGTTACTTCAGTGCACTAACTTCCTGGGAAGATCATATTATCCACTTTTCTGCTCTGTGAGTATTGAAATACTCTCCAGCTGAGTACAAAATAAACCTTCAGATGCGGCCTGACAACTGCCACCTTGAAGGCTCCTGCTGCACCGTTTCATATCACCAGGAAGCTTGAAAGAAAGATGATGCCAGAAAGAAGCCACCTACTTACAAATGGTCAGGGGAAAAAAACGCTTCAGTGATAATGCCCTGCCCAGAACAACACTGGACAGTAAACAGGACATGGAGACATTCTTTGGGAGACTGCATAACGGAAGGTGCACAAGTAAGTAGAAGATTCCAAGATGATCCTTGATGAACTAGGATTTTAATATGTAGGGAAAACTACCTGTTAACTTTTCTCTACCAGAACCAAATACAATTTTAAAAATTTTATCTTAAAACCGGTATCAGGACAAGAACATATTAGCACAGTCCAGTTGAGTAACTCTGGCTGAACCTATCTTTCCAAACTGAAATGATTATCTTGCAGGGATAGATAAGAAAGTTGAAAGGGAAAACATAAGTAAACATTCACCAAACACAACCCCAATGAAGAAAGAGCTACCAGGTGCAAAAATATAAACCATATAAAGATAAAATGAACCACTTGCAGCAAGTTCAGGGAATCAGAAAATATAATAATAATAATAATAATAATAATAACAACAACAACAACAACAACAGCAATTAGACAAAGAACCAGTTGATTGAGGCTTAGACCCTGGAGATCAAAGACCTTTAGGCTCCCACCAGAACGAATGAGGACATGTTACACTTTATTCTAAGCCGCTCAGTGGTCATGGCCCATCTTACCCAGCAATCCTCCAGTGGAATCCAGCTCTTACGGAATGGGGGAGAGATGGATAAGGAATCGGTGCAAACAGTGCAAAGCTTGTCTCACATTAAGCACATTCATCAGTCTAAATAGACTCTTTTGTTATTGCCTCAATAAGAAGTAAATAGCATTTACCCATGGAATTCAGTAAATCAGAACTTTCAGGCAAGGATGACATCTACGTTCAAGTTCCCTTGAAGATTTAGGAACTCACCTAGAGCATGGCTACAACTCCGGCAGGATTCTGTTAGACTGACAATTATTTGCTGCAGATCAGCTCTGGGGGGAGTGGGAGAAGGGTTGGGGTTTTTCCAGCCATTACATTTACAAGACTCCTCGGCCTAAAAAAGGAATAGAGAGAGAAAATTATGTTACAAGCAGCAATGGACTCAACATTTGACGTGAGATCAATACACACTAGTTATAGGACAGCTACCCTCCTGGCTCCTGACGTAATAACTTTCTACATATGCACAAGAAACAAAAACAGAGAAAAAGGCAAAGTGGGTGTTTGATCCAGGCATTCTGTGTTTTGATAGTTTGTTTGTTTCTTTTGTGCTGGCTGGCATCTGAGTGCTGCGGCTCGGAGAGAGGACCCATACACTCTGGTACCACTGCCCCAAGTTCCTAGGGAGTCCATCCAGAAAGCTCTCCCAGGCAACCTGCCAGACTCCAGAGGTGCCTGGAACACAGCCGGGGCCTCGGCCATCACTGAGCCTTGCAGGTTCGAAGGCTCCCTTTGCAACTCCGCTCCACAGACCAGAAGGGAAACCCGAGAAACTTGAGGAAGTTAGCAATCTTAAGGACTTGAGGCGGGACACACCTAGCTAAAGCCCATTTGCTGGCTTCCAGGTCCTTCCCAGTAGGCTTCAGCTTTAGAAATGGAGAGGGTCTCACCGTGTAGTTTGGGATTTCTAGCTATGATATTTCTGAGGTTTCCTCAACGAGAACACTATTATTTATTGTTTTAGCAATACTTACTAGATATCTTCCATACTGTCCACACTTCCCTACCTTCCTTAAGAACAGTAAATACAATTTAGCCTTTTTATAGTGACCTGGGTTATAAAGTGTAGGACGAGGGATAGAAACATATCAACTATTTTCAATTGTAAAAATAGGGATAGAAAGATATCAACTATTTTTGATTGTAAAAATAGCATGTAACATAGCTGACTAATTGCGAGTGAGAGCCTTCTATGTATACTGTCCAATATGGTAACCACTAGCCACATGTGGCTGTAGAGCACTTGAAATGTAGCTCGTCCAAACTGAAATGTGCAGCAGATATAAAATACATACCAGATTTAAAAGACTAATGCAAAAATAAGATATCACATTAATAATGTTCACACTGGTTACATGTTGAAACAGTAATATTTTAGAGGCATGGAGTTAAAGATATTACAATTTATTTGACCTGTTTCTTTTTACTTTTTTAATGTGGTTGTTGGAATATTTAAAATTACATATGTGGTTCACATTCTACTTCTACTGGGTAGCACTGGTCTACAAATTACATAAAATTTTGTGCTTTGGCTTTGTGTTCCATCTTTGATCAGAGGGTTTTTTTCTTCCTGCTTCCCACCACTTCCCACCCCGCCAGCCCACGAACCCCATAGCAGATGACTGAAGTCAGTAGAAGTCTAATTTGTAGGAAATTGAAGAATGGCTGCTACCTTAACCTCGTACAGAAAATTCTCCAAGACAGGGACAGTTTCTGAAGTCTGTGCACATATAGGAGAATAAGAAAAGAAAAAATAAATAATTGGCAAGGCAAGAAGGGCCAAGGTGAATGAAAGAAGGAAAATATGTTTCTAAAGATAAGACCTTATGCTTTTGAAGATAAGTCCTTCGCTGTGGGCCCTGCGCATGTTGGCAAGCCCAGCCTGACTGCTTCTCACATTTTATCATAATGAGGATGGAGAAGGCAAGACCAAAAATAGCAACTTAACAGCACAACCCCCAACGAGTAGGAGCTCAAGTGACCCTCTTTTGTTTGGCCAGGCTTCAGGCAGGATCTATTAAACACCACTGCTCAGTTACTAACCTGAACTGGGCCTTGAAATTCCCTGCAATGAGCCATCTACTTCTTCAGAGACTAGAAAGGTCTCAAGGGCCATGCTGTTGAGGAGGACTCTCATTTCAACTTGCGTCTAAGAAAGCATCACTATAATCTTTGTAGGGATGGAGGTAAATACCCCCATTGTGGACTGCTTCTCGCCTAGCAGTGGAAGAGCTACCCAAGGGACTCCCACAGCCTCTGGCTTTTCCGAGCAGCTGCCCTTTCCAAAAAAAAAGCTCTTTGTTAGAGAAAGACAAATGATGACAATAGCAGTCCCACCAAATCGACTAAATACAGCAGGCCAAATCTAGAAGGAAAAGTAGCAATGGCCCAAACCCTTTCAATTTGTAGAACTAAATTCCAAGCCAAAGAACTACTATGCATATTGAGTCATTCATTGGACAGTATGTATTGAGGGTCTATTCTGAGTCAAGTACTTCTGCTACGTATGGAAGGGAAGAAACAAAGATCCTGCCCTCATGATGATGAGGGATGGTGCAAACAGTGCTATTGAAAGAAAAATAAAGAGATGGGTAAAGGGGGGTTGGGAGAAAGATAGGATAGAATCTCAATTTTAAGTAGGCCTTTTTGAGAAAGCAACAATATAGCAAAGGCTTGAAGGAGCAGGTGTCTGGTAGAAGAACACCCGAGATGGAGGGAACAGTCAAAGCAAAGTCAAGAGTGGCTGGCTTGCTTGACAATGAGCAAAGACCAGCATGGCGAGAGCACAGTGAGCAAAGGAAAGAGCTGAGCTGCAAGTAGGAGGAATCCTGCGAGGCCTCACAGGCAGTAGGAAGGACTTCAGCTCACTTACTTGACCTGTCGTCTCTCCCTCTCCAACAGGGTCCTCTGGCCTTAAAACAGGGGTAGGGACAGAACACAAGGACATGAGGCAAGATGTCTCCAAACTCATTTCTTTCTTTCATTTTTTCCTTTGCTCATTTGTATAAAGCCTCCTCTCTTTCTCTTTTCCCTTAGCAATACTCATAGAGGCATCCATTTTTCTGTCACTAGCTTACAGGAGGAAATAATCCAATTTCCTTTCATTTGTAACTTCCAACCCAGGATCAAGTATGCATCCTATTACACTATAACTACTCATACATTCCAGAACTTAAAAATCTCTTTGATATCTAGATGGAAAGGAACTCCAATACCTTAACCAAGGCTCAGCAACAAAGGATTCTTCTGGAACTACCATAAAGATGCCAGACTGTCTAGCTAAGAGTTTCATCACTTACTAAGGCCCAAGATTAACGTTAGGGCTAGGGCTTAATAACTTAAGTTCAAAACCCCAAGGAATTATGTAATCTGGGAGTCTGTCCTCATTCACCTAGGTAATCACTTTAGCTTTTGACGAATGATGGATTTTGCATCTGGGCACAAGAGCAGCCACAGTCTACATCTCCTTCTTTGGCAAGCTGTGTACGGGCATGCAGGAAAAGTAGGAGGAACCCTACATGGCCAGAATAAGACTAACCACTGCCCGCATTTGTAACTCCAGATTCTCAGAGACACAGTGACCCAGCGAGACATGAACTGCCTTCATTATGAGGAAGCTTGAGAAGCCGACTTGCTCCAAATTGATCTAAAAGTATTGCTAGTATTACTTCACCTCTACAAGAGCCATCAGCCTTGACAAAACGCTACTTTATGGTTCAAAGGTTTAAGTCTACAGGTAAGAAATCACTCCATTCTGTGCTTGGGGTTGAAATCCATGGGATCATGCCATAGCTTTTTTCTTTTTTTTTTAAAATGCTTTATTTATTCCTGAATGAGAGAGAGAGAGACAGCATGAGCTGGGGAGGGTCAGAGAGAGAGGGAGACACAGAATCTGAAGCAGGCTCCAGGCTCTGAACTAGCTGTCAGCACAGAGTCCGATGCAAGGCTTGAACCCACAAACCTTGAGATCATGACCTGAGCTGAAGTTGGACGGTTAACCAACTGAGCCACCCAGGCACCCCATGCCATAGCTTTTCACAGAAGACAGTGTTAGGAATGGATTATCTCAGAAGACAATGCTAACTGGGGAACGTTTTCTTGGTATTTGGAGGGTGGGTGGGAAAAATGCAGAGGGAAAAGAGTAGAGTGAATGTGAACCTTTCCTACTGCCTCAGGCTCTGCCTATTCATTCATTCTTCAAACACTGAGCACTACTACATGTCAATCATAGGACCGGATACCAAAGACACACAAGAAATTTCTGCAGAAATAAAAATCTACCCAGTAGTCCTCAATCTTAGAGGCACACTGGGATTACCGGGAGAGCTCTGGTAAGCCTGATACCACACCTAGCCCTAGATTGATGAAATCAGGATCTCGGGATAAATCCCAGACATCAGTATTCTTTTAAGCTAATGATTACAATGTGTAGACAAACTTGAGCATCTGATCTAAAAGGAAGGGTCACTAGTAATGGATCCGTTAGAAAACACACATACTAGGATGTCTGGATGGCTGTCGGTTAAGCGTCCAACTTCTGCTCAGGTCATGATCTCATGATTCGGTTCATGAGTTGGAGCCCCACATCGAGCTCTCTGCTGTCAGTGTGGAGCCCGCTTTGAGTCCTCTGTCCCCTCTCTCTCTGCCCCTCCCCCCCGGCATTTGTTCTCTCTCTCAAAAATAAACATTTAATAACACACAGGCAGGGGCGCCTGGATGGCTCAGTTGGTTAAGCATCTGGCTTCGGCTCAGGTCATGATCTTATAGCTTAGTGAGTTCGAGCCCCATGTCCGGTTTTGTGCTGACAGCTCAGAGCCTGGAGCCTGCTTCAGATTCTGTGTCTCCCTCTCTCTCAGCCCCTCCCCTGCTCATGTTCGGTCTCTCTCTCTGTCTCTCTGCCTCTCTCTCTCTCTCGAAAATAAACAACATACAAAAAAGGAGTCCTCCAAGTGGGAAGAGAGGAAGGAAACAACAATTCATTTTAGAAGTGGAAACAGCAGGGGCGCCTGGGTGGCTCAGTCGGTTAAGCCTCCGACTTCAGCTAAGGTCATGATCTCACGGTTCATGGGTTCCAGCCCCACAGTCTGGCTCTGCGCTGACAGCTAGCTCTGAGCCTGGAGCCTGTTTCAGATTCTGTATCTCCCTCTCTCTCCAACCCTCCCCTGCTCACGCTTGTTCTCTCTCTCTCTCAGAAAAATAAAACATTTTTTAAAAAAATAGAAGGGGAAACAATATATGTGTGCTTCGGAACATATTTCTTACCCATTGCTTCATGTACAGTTAAATACGTAGGTACCTGCTTCCTCCATAACATTTTTATGTAATTAGAGACCAGTGGTACTCTCCTGAAGCTGGGGGGGGGGGGGGGGGGGGGGGGTTGGAGGTTAACATCTCTGTGTCAGAATTTTCTAGGATTTTATGAAGGGATAAAAGAACATGTATAGTTTAAAATTCTATAAATTATCACAATAAACAAATATATCACAAAATTACTCCTTTTTTTTTGTTTTTTTGCTTTTTGTTTTTTTAGAGTCTATCATTTATAGACCTCTGCCTGAACCTTGCTTTTTTTTTAGTCATGATATTTATCTTAAAAATTCAGACTAGGGGCACCTGGGTGGCTCAGTTAGGTGTCCAGCTTCGGCTCAGGTCATGATCTCGTGGTCTGTGGGTTTGAGCCCCACGTTTAGGCTCTGTGTGACAGCTCAGAGCCTGAAGCCTGCTTCAGGTTCTGTGTCCCCTTCTCTCTCTCAAAAATAAACTAAATAAATAAAGAAATGAACATTAAAAATAGTTTTTAATATAAATAAATAAAAATTAAGTGTAAATTAAAAGCCAAAGGATGAGAATCATTAGCCTAGAATAGATAAGACTTTGGGACTAAATCAAATAGGTGATGCATACCTATTCCTCCTGAAGTTCTGCTCAGGACATACATTCCTGGAAAAATTTTCCCAGATAGCTGTGTGGAAAGAGACGAGATCTTCCTGCAGCCAAACCTAAGAAAACTAGAATATTCTTTCAGCATATAACAGTAGCCTTCCTCAGACTCTGAAGAAGCAAAGAGGCCACGGGTAGAAAAAAAACGGGCCAGGTTACGGGAAAGACATGAAGTTTGAGGCTATCTGCCATCATGAAAAAGACTGGTAGGAAAAAAGAGTTCTTTTCTGAACTCTCCTGCACGGGCTCTTTCTCCCTTTCTTCACTACCCCTCAACACCTTACCCTCAATCAAATCACAGCAGCAACAGGAGAAGGAATGGAGGCAAAGTCAAGGTCAGCAAAATGTTTCAGCTTAGGTTGAAGTTGGTAGAAAGACCACAAGTGACAGAATACAGCATCAATGCCATGGTCTAGAGGAAAGGACTTACAATTATAGAAATGCAATTTCAAATTTAACTCCAACACTTACTATGTGAGCCTAGGGTGAATCACTTAATCTCTCCAAACTTCCTAATCTATAAAGTGGGGTTTAAAGTACCTATCTCACGGGGCGCCTGGGGGGCTTAGTCGGTTAAGCGTCCGACTTTCGCTTAGGTCATGATCTCGCGGTTTGTGGGTTCGAGCCCCGCGTCGGGCTCTGTGCTGACTGCCAGCTCAGAGCCTGGAGCCTGTTTCAGTCTGTGACTCCCTCTCTCTCTGACCCTCCCCTGCTCACGCTGTCTCTCTCTCTCTCCTAGAAATAAATAAAACATTAAATAAATAAATAAATAAAGTACCTATCTCACAAGAATGTTGGAGGCTCACAATTAATGTGGGTAGATGCTGAATAAATGGAAATAGTAACAAAGATTATGGTGGCACTGAAAATGATAATAAGCTAGGAGTATTCTGTTAGGTGAAAGGTGAGCAGGGAACAAGGGCTCTATAAATCTTGATGAACTATGACAGTTAATACTTTAAAACAAGGGGACTTGAAGAGGATGCAACAATGGAATTAGTTTGAGGATACTGGCCCCAAACACTATGAAAAAGGCTACAGCTCTTACTGATTAAAAGACTGGACAGCTTACAAGTTATGTAAAAAATTATGCTCCTCAAAGAATAAATCAACTCCATTTTCACCATAGGGGAGAGCAGTGGGAAGTCACTCAATGGCTCACTGGGTGATCTTGATGGATGTTTTTATAAAAAGCAGAAATAAAGAGAAAACGATGGCTAGATTATATATACACAATCACCCAGTAAGTACATAATATATCAAAATCTATGGGGTATGGTAAAGGCGACATTTAAAAGAAAATATATACCCTTAAATGCATTTATGGGAAAAACACAAAGATTAAAACTATTCATTCAACCCAATAATCTAGAAAAAGAGTAACAAAATAATCTCAAGAAAAACTGACAAAAGGATATTATATGAAAGTTTTTTCAGGAAATCAATAACAAAGAAAATCATATTCCTAACCAGTTTAACAAATGGTTGATTTTTTAATTTTTTTTTAACGTTTATTTATTTTTGAGAGACACAGAGAGACAGAGCGTGAGTGGGGGGAGGAGCAGAGAGAGAGAGGGAAAAAGAATCTGAAGCAGTCTCCAGGCTCTGAGCTGTCAGCACAGAGTTCAATGCAGGGCTCAAACTGATGAACCGTAAGACCGTGACCTGAGTCGGGCACTTAACCAACTGAGCCACCCAGATGCTCCAAAATGGTTGATTTTTTTTAAAAAGGCATTAAAATAAACAAACTCTTTTTTTAAAAAAAAATTTTTTTTTTAATGTTTTATTTATTTCTAGGAGAGAGAGAGAGACAGCGTGAGCAGGAGAGGGTCAGAGAGAGAGGGAGTCACAGACTCTGAAACAGGCTCCAGGCTCTGAGCCGGCAGTCAGCACAGAGCCCGACGCGGGGCTTGAACCCACTAACCGTGAGATCACGACCTAAGCGAAAGTTGGACGCTTAACCGACTAAGCCACCCAGGCGCCCCTAAAATAAACAAACTCTTGACAATTCTAATGAAGGCAGAAAAAAAGGACAATGCGAAAGGAAATAAAACTACCCGATTTATTTCACATTTATAAATAAGTACTCTGTAGAAGTTTATACCACAAATGCCTTCCTAGGAAAATATAAATTATCAAACCTGATTTAATAAGTAGTGAAGTTTTCTAACAACCCTAGAAGAAAACAAAAAGGTAGTCAAAGATCTAAAAAAGGCCCCAGGATCAGATGGTTTTATAGGTAAGTTCCAGTTAATTCTCAAGAACTATGCAAAGTAAATATAATGTAAACCACACATGAAAGTTTTAATTTTCTAGTAGTCACATTTTAAAAAGTAAAAAAAATTTTTTTTTGATTTAAATAAATTTAAATAATGTCTAAAATATTACCATTTTAACAGGTAATCAGTACGAAAACACTATTAAAAGGACATTTTACATAGTTTTTTATGCTAAGTCTTCAAAATGCAAGGGATATATGACAGCGCATTTCAATTCAGACTAGCCACATTTCAGGTGTTCAACAGTCATTTGTGGCTAGTGGCTACCATACTGGGCTCAGAAGAGAAGATTAGTCCTTTGTATTATAAAGGGTTTCAGAGCATTAGAAAAAGATGTACACTCAATGTCATTCTATGAGCCCAAATAACCCTGACACAAAAACAGAATACAGACAGCAAAACACACTAATAAAGTCACTAGCCCAATCTCACAAAAAGCATTTTACAAAGGAAATGGAAATAAGATATTTGTAAATTAAATCCAACAGTTCACAATTAAAATCATGCATTTTGACTGGCAAATAAGAACTAAGCAAAGTTTATTACAAAAATGCAAAGATAAACATTGCAAACAAATTAATTACATGAGCAAACTAAGAAAAATAATTACAACTGAAGCCACAGAAGCTTTTCATAAAATTCTATCTCAATTTCTGATTTTAAAAAAATAGCAAATTTGCCACAGAAGAAAATTATCTTAACTCAAAAACAAACAGTATACTAAATTAAGAGATACATTATTCCTATTAAAGTAATCATAACAAGGAAGCCCTCAATACATCCACTGTTCAACACTGGCCGTGAAGTAAACAAAAGCTATAAAGATTGGTAGGTAATTCTTAGAAATTATCAAAACTTACAAAGAAATCAGTAAATTGACTGAATAAGATCACTATATAAAAATCAGAATCTTTTCTCTATATCAGCAATAACCACTAAGAAAATGTAATAGAAAAAAATAAAAAGATCCTAATAGCAAAAATCATCAAATACCTAGAAACAAATCTTCAAGGAGATGAGTAAGGTCTATATACAGAAAACTATAACTTTCCACTAAAGATTGGATAAATTTCTGCATTGAAATGAAGAAATATGCATTGCTCATGAGAGGATTGTAAAGATATTAATTTTATAATTTATAATACAGTAAATCCATATTGTGAAGATATCAATTCTCCTCAAAAAATTTTTTTAATGTTTTTATTTATTTCTGAGAGAGAGAGAGAGACACAGCATGAGCAGGGGAGGGTCAGAGAGAGAGGGAGACACAGAATCTGAAACAGACTCCAGGCTCTCAACTAGCTGTCAGCACAGAGCCTGATGCGGGGCTCGAACCCATGAACCGTGAGATCATGACCTGAGCCAAAGTCGGACACTTAACCGACTGAGGCACCCAGGCTCCCCCTCCTCAAATTTTTAAGTTCCATAAACCAGATCAGTTGAGAGACTAAACAATTATAACATATATAACAAAGTATTAATATTCAGAATATATAAAGATCATCTACAAAACAATAAGTAAAAAGCACATCTGACAGGGAAAAATTTGTAAAGTCAGATGATTCCAAGAAAAATGAATGCTAATGTTAAATAAACCTATACAAAATGGCCAAATAATTAGTAATATAGAAATGAAAAATTAACAGTCCAGTGAGAGATTTCCTCATATTAATTAAATTAGCAAAAAGAAAGAAAGAAAAAGTTGACATTGATATATAAGGTTGACCAAGATGTGAAGAAACACACACCTTCATATACCACGTGTGGGAAGAGACACTTGTACAGCTTTTCAGAAGCGAAACCGGACTGTTGGTGCCCTTTGGCCCAAGTGCACTACTTAGAAGCTTTCCTATGGAAACATACACATGTGCTCAATGATATTTGCACACCATTTATTAGAGCAAAAGAAAAAATATATGTCAGGTAAAACCTGACCAAAAAGAAAAGAATTTGTTAAATTATGTAGATTGGTACCACAGACCATTATACCATGTTTATCAATATGACAAACTGTGTGGACTTGGGACCTCTCTAGGTCCTAGTAAAAGGGAGAAAAAGCAAACTACAGAACAATACTAGGCATAATCCAATATATCTTTTAAGAATATAAGTGATATGCAATTTAAGCATGTAATATGTATTTAGATATACAAACAAACTAGACAGATACATACTTATGGGGGCACAGAAGTGGGAGAGGGAGAGGGACATTCATATTGTACTTTAACATTCTTTTTCTATGTTAAAGTTTATTTGTTTTGAGAGAGAGAGACAGAGAAAGCAAGCAAGCAGGGGAGGGGCAGAGAGAGAGAGAATCCCAAACTGGCTTACAGCTGTCAGTGCAGAGCCTAATGTCAGGCTCAATCTCACAAACCCTGAGATCATGACCTGAGGTGAGATCAAGAGTCAGATGCTTAACCAACTGAGTCACCCAGGAGCCCCCACGCTGTACTTTAGATTTCCCTCTATGGTATTCATATTCATGGGTTGCTAGCTAATTTTCTTTAATATGAATTCATCTGAAGGGAAAACATAATTCTAGAAAAATTCCAAGGACCGTAACAAAGGCTCAGTATAAATCGGTCATGGGGGATGAAATGTAGCAACCACATCCTTATCACAAACCACATTTATGAATTCAAGGATCCAAAACTTTTCTCCCTGTGGGGTTGCTTACATAATCTCCTTCTTTTTCCTAAGGTTGAAGCCAAAATATAACAAGCCTGCAATTCTTGGAGAAGGCAATACAGATTTTTAGAGATAGAAATTCTAACTTCATTACTGCAACAGATTAAGAGGAATCAACCCAGAAAAAAAAGTTTGTTCCACTCCCTGTCTTAACATGACAGGGAATGGCCGTGTTCATGGGGGTCTGAAAATGGGTCAAAGATTTCAGGGCAGAGAGATTTGGAATAATAAAGTCTCATATTCTCCCTGCTAATAAAAAAAAAAAAATGTTACATCCCAAGTATTAACCGCACTTCCTTAAGCTACCTGTGATAGAAGTACTCAATGAACTGTAGCAATAATAAACACTTCAACATGTAACTGAATAAATGACTTTTCTTTCAAAACTGGCTCACTGTGCTTCCCCCACTGAGTCTTGGGATCCCAGCAGCTTTCACAAAGTAGACTTTTATTTCTTTTGCTCAGAACAACTGAGACTTTTTCCAAGTAAATGGAAAACTCCCTGAAAATGAATCGGAAGATCAAAGGACAGAGAGAGCAAAGGAGGGAGAAAACATCAGCAAAACGCTGAGAAGTATTTTAGTTCTCTCAGCCCCACGGCACTGCAGCTGAGCTGGGCAGTGTGTGCACACAGCCGCAGGTGGGCATCTGGTCTCCAAAAGGTAGTAGGTCCAAGTTGAGATGTGTCCTAAGTGTAAAATAAACACTAGGTTTCAAAGACTTCGTGCTAAACACAGAGAATGTTAAAATATCTCATGAAGAATTATTTTATATTGATTACATGTTATAATGAGATCCATTCTAAGAGTTCAATAAATACTAGATTTCAAAGACTTAGTGTCAAACTCAAAAGAAGAATACTAAAATATCTCATGAAGAATTATTTTATGGTATTACATGTTATAATGATATTGGAGAATATTAAGTTAAATAATATACTAAAATTAATAAAATTTAATAGTTGGTTTCTCTCTCGCTCTTTTTTTTTTTTTTTTAATTTGGCATAGTGGGTGCAAGTCCACTTAGAATCCCATACGGGACCGTATCTGAAAACAGGTATGATTTTTTGTAGATATGGTTACTTAAGGATGTTGAGATGAAATTATCCTGGATGTAGACCGGGCCCTAAAATCAATAACTGGTGCATTTATAAAAGAAAGGAGAGGGAGATCTGGACACTGCGTCACAGACACGGAGACACACGGGCCAGGGGAAGACAGGGGCAGAGGCTAGAGTGACGCACCTACACACCAAGGACCGCCAAGGATGGCCAGGAGGCAAGAAGGGATTCTTTCCAGAGCCTTTGGAGGGAGCATGGCCCTGCTGGCCCCTGGATTTCAGACCTCTGGCCTCCAAAACCGTAAATAAGGAAAGTTTCTGTTACTTAACCCCCCTTGTTGGTGACAATTTGTTATGGCAGTCCTAGGAAACCAGTACATGTGGCTACTGGAAGATTACATGTGCCAAGTGACATGTGTGGCCCATACTACATTTCTACAGGACACTGCCTGCTGCACTCGAGTTTCAAAGGGATCTAACCCCCAAAACCCAAGTCTTTGCTACAGACCCTAAGAGCTTCCGCCCAGAACAGTCGTAGCATTTCCTACGTGGTTCTAAGGGGTTGAAGTTCTACCCCCCTGAGGTATCCGGAAATCCCTTGAACTTGGCTCGCTTGTTTCAGGACTTTTTCTGTTTTCTCTTTTGGTAGGATATGCAAAGTACTTCCTACACATGTACGTGCACCATGGGACGTTTGGAGACCTAAGTGCACAACAGTGTAGACCACGTGGGACTTCTTGCCCAGGTTGCTCAAGAGGACATACTAGAGAAAACACTCACTGCCATTATCCTTGACTGCCAGCAACGCACTCTCCACCACATGTTCCAAGCTGCTGCTACCATGCCCTCTGCTTGGCCTTCATATCTCTTTTCCAGATGTGCAGGCCTAGCCACCGTTCTTCCAGATAAGACGTTTTCCTTCAAAATACCTTTCCCACATGTCTCCTTAATTAAGCAAGACAGCTGCTAGCTACAGGAGGTCCCGAGGGGACTGGCCTCGCAGCTTTAACAAAGTACCATCTGAAGGACAACCTTTCAGGGAGCACGCTGCCAAGCCAATTACTGCAGCAGCTAGCAACCCAGGCACAGGGAGGGCAGATCTCCCCAGGGGACTTCATCTCCCCCCAGAGCACATCTCTGCAGACGTGGCAGAAGCGCAAGAGAAGAAAAAGCCACTGGATTGCTTCCACGGGCCCAGGATGTAGATGGTTTTGCCCCAGTGGAATCCCGGGTTAGACGGCAAGGGAGGGCCACAGCCTTCACTGTAATATGCAGAGGCCGGGATGGAGAAGAAGGAAGCTAAGCTGGATAAACAAGCAATCGTGACTCAGATGACCGATAGATAAGGGAGCAGGGGTGCTCACAGCTCATTCGGTGTCAATGAGTGAGATGGGCGTGCAGACGTTTGGGTGCCATCCAGGGGCACACGAGAAAGAGGGCCAAGCTGACTAGGAGGATTCAGTCATGCTTACAATACTGGGAAGTCCTATTTGCTGGAAAACTGACATCAGTGCAGGGATGTCAAGAACACACTGAAGGGAAATTTATGGAGTAAAACTGTGAATCCAACATTTAGTAAGCACCTAAAATGAGAAAAAGCACCTGTATACTTGTTCTTATCTTATCCTGTATGAGGAAGGTATTAATTATCCCCATTAGTCAGAAGAAAAAGCTGAGGCTCTAAGATGTTAAGAGATTTGTCAGAACTTTTTCAGTCTACCCTGCAGAAGCCCTCGCTGAGTACGTTCAGGCTGGTAACTGGTCCGGTGGTTGTGTGTGGCCCTGGCTCCACTTTACTCCAGGTAAAAGTAGAATGTTTAAAAGTCAACACCAAAACCATATGAGACACAATTTCGTACCCTCAAGGATGGCTATAGTCAAAAGAGCAGACTGGGGCACCCGGGTGGCTCAGTTGGTTAAGCATCCGGCTTCAGCTCAGGTCATGACCTCACGGTTCATGGGTTTGAGCCCCGCGCCGGGCTCTGTGCTGACAGCTAGCTCAGAGCCTGGAGCCTGTTTCAGATTCTGTATCTCCCTCTCTCTCTGACCCTCCCCTGCTCTCGCTGTCTCTCTCTCTCTGTCTCTCTCTCAGAAATAAATAAAACATTAAAAACATCTTTTTTAATAAAAAAAAAAAAAGAACAGATAATAATAATGGGGCACCTGAGTGGCTCAGTCAGTGAGCATCCGACTCTTGATTCTGACTCAGGTCATGATCCAAGCCCCAGATCAGACTCCACACTGGGCATGGAGCCTGTTTAAGATTCTACCTCTCTTTCTCTCCCTCTGCCCCTCTTCCTCTGTCCCTCTCCCTGCTCACACTGTCTCTCTAAAAATTAAAAAACAAAAGAGCAGATAATACAAAATGTCGACAAGGATGTAGAGAAATGGGAATCTTCCTTGTTGGAGGGGGTGCAAAATGGTAGCCACTATAGAAAGAGTTTGGCAGTTTCTTAAAAAGTTAAACATAAACCAATGGAATAGAATAGAGAGGCCAAAAATAAATGCTCACATAAATGATCAAATGATTTCTGCGAAGACCATTCAATGGAGAAAGGGTAGTTTTTTCAACAAGTGATGCTGGGAAAACTGGAGACTACCTTGGAAACGAATGAAGATGTTGGACTCTTACCTTAAATCTGGGTGGCTCAGTCAGTAAGCGTCTGACTCGATTTTGGCTCAGGTCATGATCTCATCATTCATGAGATCAAGCCCCAAGTTGGGCTCTGTGCTGGCAGTGAAAAGCCTGCTTGGGATTCTCTCTCTCCCTCTCGCTTCCCCTATCCCACTTGCTCACCAGTTCCCTCACTCAAAATAAATATTTTTAAAAAACAGAAAAATTGGACTTAATCAAAAGTAAAAACTTCTGGGGGCGCCTGGGTGGCTTAGTCGGTTAAGCGTCCGACTTTCGCTTGGGTCGTGATCTCGCGGTTCGTGGGTTCTAGCCCCGCGTCGGGCTCTGTGCTGACTGCCAGCTCAGAGCCTGGAGCCTGTTTCGGAGTCTGTGACTCCCTCTCTCTCTGACCCTCCCCCTGCTCATGCTGTCTCTCTCTCTCCTAGAAATAAATAAAACATTTAAAAAAAAAAAAAAAAAGTAAAAACTTCTGTGCATCAAAGAACACAGTTAATAGAGTGAAAAGGCAACCCACAGAATGAAACAAAATATTCGCCCAAATACTTGATAAGGGGTAATATCCAGCATATATAAAGAACTCCTACAACTCAACAACAAAAGAAGAAACAGCCCAAAAGGGCAAAAGACCTGAACAGACATTTCCCCAAAGACAAATGGCCAATAAGCCCATGAAAAGATACTCAACATCACTAGTCACCAGGGAAATCCAAATCAAAACTGGAATAAGATAGCCCCTCATACTCACTAGGATGGCTATTATCAAAAGCTGACCAGAACGTGTCGGTAAGAATGCAAAGAAACGGGAGCCCTTGTGTGTTGTCGGTAGAAAGGGAAATTGGTGCAGCCACTATGAAAAACAGTACGACAATTCCCCAAAATATTAAAAATAGAATTACCATATGACCTAGCAATTTTAAAGAATTGAAAGCAGGAACTTATAAGAAATATTTGTACACCCATGTTCACGAAAACATTCTTTATAGATGGTAAATTTTATGTGATGTACATTTTACCACAACTTTTAAAAAAGATATTTTTAAGTTAAACATAAATTTCCCACATGGCCCAGCAAACCTATTCCAAAGTATCTGCTGAAGAGAAATGAAAACATGTATCCACACAAAGATTTGCACACAGATGTCCACAACAACATTATTCATATTAATTAGCCACAAAGCAGAAAGAATCCAAATGTCCATCAACTGGTGAGTACACAAACAAAATATGGGATATCCATACAGTGGAATATTATTTGGCATTAAAAACAGAATGAGATGCCAATACACACACACACACACACACACCCCCCACATGAATGAAACTCAAAAACATTATGCTAAGTATATGAAGCCAGCCACATACCATATAATTCTATTTATATGAATGTCCATAAAAGGTAACTTTACAGATCTAGAAAGTTGATTAGTTTGGGGCACCTGCGTGGCTCAGTAGGTTAAGAGTCTGACTCTTGACTTCGGCTCAGGTCATGAGACTGAGCCCCATGTTGGGCTCTGCGCTGAGCAGGAAGCCTGTTTAAGATTCTCTCCTTCCCTCTGCCCCACCCTTGTTCCTGCACAGGAAGGAAGGAAGGAAGGAAGGAAGGAAGGAAGGAAGGAAGGAAGGAAGGAAGGAAGGAAAATATAGTCTGAGGCTGGAGTGCAAATGGGATTGTCTACAAATAGACACACATCTTTTTGGGGATATGGAAATCTAAAACTCAATTTCCTAAAAATCATTGAATTATACACTTAAAACCAGAGACTTTGGGGCATCTGATTATATCTCACTGACACTTTTTAAAAAGGCAAGAACTACTAATAGCCAATTATCACTTCAAATACAGGTCTTCTGCCGTGTTTCAACAAAATGTATCCCAAAATTGAAGCACATTTTCTACTCACAAATTAAAGAAGCTTAATAAGCTACATTTGGAATACACACACACACACACACACACACACACAGCAAATGGGAGCCTCCATCTCTGTCCTTCTCTGATCTAAAAAGGCAAAAGAAGTTCATTGTCTCTGGTGCCACACCTCTGCTGTCAGAATTTGTCAGCAGAAAGGAAACAGCAAATGATGGGCATAAGTCTTTAAGTAGGTTGTCCTGTTTTTAAAATGCATAGAGACTTTGAAACAATTAAAACTTGCTAATAATAAAGCCATATTGCTGGTGCTTCTTTTGGGTTACCCTCATTCAACACTCTGACTTGCTGACATCCAACTTTCCGGCGCATTCACAGCTTCATTCGAGCCTAACAGGATTCTAAATGGATTCTGTACAGTGAGTCGAGTTCCCCTCCTGGAACTGTGCTATAAACTATGTGGTGCAGCCTCCAGCTGGTAGAGGAAGGGAGACTGACACTTCTGGATCTGGAGACAAGGAAAGAGACTGAACGCAGGGATGGAGGACAGGTGAGAGGGCTAACATTTTCATGTGCCTCCATCACGAGCTGCCTGAACTGTCCTCTTAACGGTGTGCATGTGTGACTATGAAAAAAAAAAAAACCCTTCTGAATCCCGTTTGAAAACAACACCTGGAGTCTCCTGTAAGCAGTAGAGATACCAATAAATCCAGAGGTGAACTGCTTTGGAGGCAATCTGCATAATGCTCTTGTGATTTGAGCAGTGCTTCTCAAACTTTAATCTGCTCATGAATCACCCAGGAAATCTTGTTAAAATGCAGATTTAGAGTCAGTAAACCTAGGGTGGGCCCTAAGATGTTGCATTTCCAAAAAGGTCCCTGCATATCTAAAAAGGTCCCAGGTGAGGACCACCCTTAATAGTAGAAAAGACTTGAAAGGAGAAAGTGGTCTGATGGATGTATTAATACCTTCCTCTTTCCCTGGGGCTAACTTCAGCTTAACCCCAGGGAAACTGTAAATGGCTAGGTAATCCTTTCGGGGACAGAGGCTCTCTCTGCACTGTGAAAGTCCTTCCGGCTCACACAGTTGTACATGGAAGGCCAGCACACACCATAAAGCTAGGACTTAAAACTGGGATTTTAAAAATCGGGGTGCTTCCTTTAAAATTTTATTTTTAAGTAATCTCTACACCCAATGTGGTGCTCGAACTCACAACCCCGAGATCCAGAGTCCCATGCTCCATCAACGGGGTCAGCCAGGTGCCCCCCAAATCTGGGTACTTTTGGCACAAGTGAAAAGAAGACAGTGGGAGTGGGGGCTGAGAGACCTACAATTCAAAGTAAAAAACAGGAGTGGAAGGCTCCCCAGTGTGGTGGTCCAGGCAGAAATATCTCAAAAGACCTTAACGAAGAGTGCCATTTTGGTCTGGAAAGTCACAAGGACTCAAAGCAAATACTGAAGAGTGGTCAAGGACACACAAGGAGAATGGAAATCATGCCATGAGGAAATGACCCAGGTAGAAACACCGTATTCAAACTCTCCTCTTCCAAGCTCTCTTCCAAGTTCTCAAGATTACTCCAACATCAACAGAAAACCTCCATGACCTCACCATCTGGAAGAAGTCCTCTGCCTGGTCTGGAGCTCAGTCAGGAACTTCATGCCCTCTTTATGCTACATCATCAGGTCTGCCTGAATCAAAGGCTCACCCTCAGCCATGACCTCAAATGGTAGTAAATGACTCTAGTGCTACCAAATCGCCTAGGGAGGAGCCAGACTCTTCATCACATCTGAGTCATGTCTCCAGGTCCAACCCAAACACACATTACCCATGGAAGGGCCTCAAGAGGTCCTGAATGACACCAAGGCCAAGAATCTGGTGCCCCAGAACCCTAAAACCCAGACAATCACTGGAATCTTTTTTTGTTGGTTGGTTTGTTTATTGAGAGAGAGAGAGAGAGAGAGAGAGAGAGAGTGTGTGTGTAAGCAGGAGAGGGACAGAGAGAGAAAGAGAGGAAAAGAATCCCAAGCAGGCTCTATGCTGTCGGCGCGGAACCTGATCTCACCACCATGAGACCATGACATGAGCCATGATTAAAAGTCAGACACTTAACCGACTGAGCTACCCAGGCACCCCTGGAACCTCTTTTACTACACACAGAACCGATCTCAGACTTCATCGCTGAACGTGCCAAAGCAGACAACTCAGTCTTCAATACAGTGGAGAGACTTATCAAACTGCCTGGGTGACATGGAGCAGGCCAGACAACCAGCTGACAGACAGAATTTTTCATTCTTCAGCCTGCTGTTCTGGCATCAAGTCAGCTGGGGTGAGCAAAATAAACAGTGCCATATATAAACACTGCTTCCTCGGACAGCTCACATTCCCATGGTATCCGTCATTATCTGGACTGAGGACTCCCAAATCCACATAACCAGCCGAACCTGCAAAGCAGAACATCCAGCCTCCTTCCCGACTGCCCACACCTGGCATCTCTGCCCAGTAAGCTTTCCATTAGGCTTCCCCTCAACCCCAACACCCCTCTTCAACTAGCCTATTCCCTCCAGTGGTGATGCCTTTCCTTAGGGTCTCTGTATTCAGTGCCTTCACCCAAGGCCTTCCGATTCTTCTTTCCAAGTCGCTCCCAGATTTGCACCTTCTCCATTCTCATGGGCAGGGCCCTGGGTCAGGGTTTTAATAGCCAATTGGAAGAAACTGCTTTCGGGGCACCTGGGTGGCTCAGCCAGTTAAGCATCCAGCTTCATCCCAGGTCATGATCTCATGGTTCGTGAGAGAGAACGCTAAGCCGGGCTCTATGACGACAACTCGAAGCCTGCCTGGGATTCTCTCTCTGCCGCTCCCCCAACTGAGCACGCATATTCTCTCTCTCAAAATAAAAACTTACAAAAATAAATAAAATGCCATCTAACTGGGGCACCTGAGTAGTTCAGTCGGTTGAGTGTCCAAGACTTGATTTAGACTCAGGTCATGATCTCAAAATCGTGGGATGGAGTCAGGCATTGGGCTCCATGCTGAGTGTGTAGCCTGCTTAAGATTCTCTCTCCCTCTCCCTCTGCCCTTCCCTGCTCATGCTCTCTTAAAATAACATAACATGGCATAACATAAAACGCCATCTAACAACATCAAGCATTTCTGCCTGATACTTTCCAAGGCAATTTGTGCCTACATCATCTTATTTTCCCCTCCCAATAACCCCACAGGACAAGTAATTCAATGCTTACAGAGGGGGTGTGGCTGGCAAAGGAGCAGGGAGCCAAAACCAAAACCTAGAGCTTTTCGCTGGCACTCTAAAATATCTCGGGTCTCCTCCTTCTTAAAGTGCAAAGACTCACTTATATTTAATGAATTCAGTCCAAAATTTTCTACCTGAAATTCAAGACTTTCTATCAACTGATTTCTTCTTCACCCAAAGAGAGGATCCGATTTCCCACTATTTCTGTGTACCTGTTTTTCCTTTTCCTCCAGTTGGGCTGGTCTTTTTAAGATCAGTAGTTATTATTAGCTCTGCTTTTAACTGTAATAGCAGCTACTAGTTTTTTGAGCAATTAAAATATTCCAGATACTAAACCAAACTGCTAAGGGAATTGCCTCATTTTATTATCAAGACAATACTTGACTACGAAAAGACATACCTGACTGGACACATCCAGAAAAAGGACTCTTTTCCTCCACGCCAAACCTGCCTCTGATAGTCTTGCCCCACCTGGTAAATGGAACCACCATCCTTTCCAGTGCTCAGGCTAAAAACCTAGGCGTCAAGTTCATTTCTGTCTTTTCCTCACCGCCATCCTCCAACAAACCATGTTCTGCTGCCTATACATTCATAATATTGCCCCCAAACTATCTACTCCTACCCCCTCCACGTGCAAGACACCATCCCACTTATCACCTACCCTGCACCAACTTCAAATGGCCCTCTTTTCTTCCTCTTGCACACTTTCTTTTTCTCAAAGCAGCCAAGGGAGATGCTTTCAAATGGAAATCTTATCTGAATCTATCTGAAACAGCCCGGATGCCCATTAACAGGTAAATGAATAAACAAATTGGTTCATCCATACGGCAATTAATGCCTCTCTGCAATAAAAAGATGTTAACCACTGATGCATGCAACATGGATGAATCTCAAAAATACTACACTGAGGGAAAGAAGAACACTATGTCCTATGTGGCATATGAAATTCTAGAGCATCAAAACTAGTATATCATGGTACAAAGTAGATCAGTGGTTGCTTCTGAGGGCGAGGTACTTGAATGGCGAGGAGCAGAAGGGGATGTTCTAGGATGATTAAAATGTTCTGGTCTTGATACGCATTTGTTGAAACTATCAGAAATGGAAATCAGAAGCACCTGGGTGGCTCAGTCAGTTAAGCATCTGACTTGGGCTCAGGTCAAGATCTCGTGGTTTGTGAGTTCCAGTCCTGCTTCAGGTGAGCTCGAGCCCTGTTTCAGGTGAGCCTACTTCTCTCTCTCTGCCCCTTGCTCACTTGTGCCGGAAGGAAGGAAGGAAGGAAGGAAGGAAGGAAGGAAGGAAGGAAGGAAGGAAGGAAGGAAGGAAGGAAGGAAGGAAGGACTGAACGAAGGAAGGAAGGAAGGAAGGAAGAAGGGAGGGAGAGAGGGAGGGTGGAGCTATATCATTTTTTTTTTTAAAAAGAAATGGCAATCAGATCATTTCACTGTGAAAAATTATAAGCACTTGGCCATTGACCCCATCCACCTCTCCCACTTCATCTCCTACACTTGTCCCCTTGCCCCCATCTACCCATGAAGGTCACCTGGCCAACCTTGAGCATACCAAACCATTTCTCCCCACAGAGTCTATGCACTGCCCACCTGGCATCCTCACCCCCCAACACACACACACACACACACACACACACACACACAGAGACACTCCCCACCCCCAATGGCTGGCTTCTTGTTATCATTCAGGCCCCCGTCCTTGTCCCATCCACAGAGAGACCTTTATGGGCACATATCCGAAGGACTCCCCAGGCACTCTCATTTACTTCTCTGTTTTCATTCTCTGTGTGGCACTTACCACTTTCTGTTATTTTCTTGTTTACTGTCTGCTTCTGCTACCAGAAAGCAAGCTCTGCAAGAATAAAAACCCATCTGTCACTGTATCCCCAGCATCTAAATCAATGCCTGGCACAGTATATAACAGTTTGTTGAATGAATGGATAGAGTTGACAATATCACACTCTCCATATTCGGCTATGCAATCTGAGGCGTGTAAAGGGTAAGTAAGCTCCCCATGCTCACGCGGCGAGAAAGCAGCAGCATTTCAGCATTCAAACCCAGGCAGTCTTGCCTAGGTCCACGTTCCAAAACACTCTGATGTCCTGCTCCCTTCACTTTTGCGTCTCTGCTGTTTTATACCATTCCTCCACCGAGGCTGAGCCTCTCTCCTCACACTTCCAACTGCCCCCAGCGGCTGATGGTTTTTCTCTGCGCTGACTTCATGCTTGATTATTCACTTGAATTTTTCTCTCCCTCCCTATCTGTCTCCCCAGCAAGATGTGGGGCTCCTTGTGGCTTTCACTTCCTTTTCTCACTTGCCACCCACCAGGACAGAGCCTGGGCCCAGGCACCTAACAATACCCATGGACGGGTCCCCTTGGAGGTGGGGTGAGTCAGGTTATCCTGTGGGTATGTGCAAATCCTGGGTTACATGACTCACTTTGCTATTTCAAAGTATGCTGACCTTGACTTCCTTGGCATTCTGCCACCCAGTTTCAACACTGGCTTGCTAGAGCTGATGCAAATTAGAGCTGCCACCATCAGTCACTGTGATACTAGGTCTCATCCCTGTACTTCTGGAATCTCCTGCATACCACATAGGCCTCACGGAGGGCTGCACAGACCAAGAGCATGCAACGGATGGGGACTTTTTAGGAGGGTGTAGAACTAATGGAGGCATCCCCGTATGCCCTACCCTGATGTCACTGAAGGGGTTACTCAAAGCCTCCTCCTAAGGTTAGGTGATGTATCACTCCAAACGGATCACGAGAGATGTTATTCACACTTTATGCAAAATAAATGTATGTGCCTCCTGATTTAAAAAATAATAAACCTTGTGTCTGTGTTTCTGGCTACAAACATAAGAACAAATTAAAGAAAGCCTACTGTTGCCTTTAGTTTAAGTAGGCAGCAAAGCAACAAAAAATATAAACAGTAGTTAGAAAAAACGCCTTTGGGGGCACCTGAGTGGCTCAGTCAGTTAACCATCTAACATCGGTTCAGGTCATGATCTCAGTTTGGGGGATCAAGTCCCGCGTTGGGCTCTGTGCTGAGCACTTGGAGCTTGCTTTAGATTCTGTGTCTCCCTCTCTCTCTGCCCCTCCCCCTTCTCAAAAATAAATAAACATTAAAAAGAAAGAAAGAAAACATGCCTTTGTAGGTGATTTTTGTTTTCTAGTCCACTAACACAATGTAGACTTTTTGAATATATGATAGAATTAAAAACACTTCACTTCATAGGGTTTTTTTGTTTGTTTTTTGTTTTTTTGATATAGAGAAAGACAGGGCATGAGCAGGGGAGGGGCAGAGAGAGAGGGAGACACAGAATCTGAAGCAGCCTCCAGGCTCTGAGCTGTCAGCACAGAGCCAGATGCAGGGCTCAAACTCACAAACCGTGAGATTGTGACCTGAGCCAAAGTCAGAGGCTTAACCAACTGAGCCACCGAGGCGCCCCTCACTTCATAGGTTTTAATTCGCTGGTCTCACAATATAACATGCTTGTGAGAATTTACTTCCAATTTGCAGAAGAGGAAGCGGTGGTCAAAGAAGTTCACATCATTCTCGCAGAGAAGGATTAACAGAGAAGGATTAACTCACACCCACTGTGAAGGAGCTCATGCTCTCCTTGCTTGTCTCCGAAATCAGACCATCTGACAAGTACTGCAAGTCATCAGGTCTGCTGTGAGCTCACCGGGACCCACACTTAGCTACAGAGTCAGAAGATGCTGTTCCAGCCACAGCTCAGCAACCATACAGCTTTGGGCCAGTCACTAAACATCTGAGCTCAAGTGCCTTGTCCCTACACACAATCTCCCCTCCTCCAATCTCACAAAGCCTGTGAATATGAAATTCACTGGGAATAAGAAATTACCAAGGTATCTGACAAATATGTATTAAGTACCTGCTATGTGCAAGCCATAGTCAGTGGACCGGGAATACAAAGTGAACCAAAGTCCCAGCTTCATGAAACGTCTATTGTCACAAAGGAAACAATACTATTATATATCCAAGTGTTGAAAACTGCAGAAAAGGAAAGCAAAACAGGTAACCTTATAGAGTGATGGGGCGCTGCTATATTTGGCGGGGGGGGGGGGGGGGGGGGGGGGGGGGGGAGGGTCAGTCAGGAAGGCTTCTCTGAGAAGCTGGCATTTGAAAACAGACCAGAATGAGGTTTGACAACAAGCCATACCAATACCTGGAGAAGAAAGGTGTGCAATGCAGGGGGAATCAGCATGCATAATTAAATGCCAGATAGGAAAGCAATTCAATATTAGAAATATTCAATTCTATTTCAATCGTGATGAAAAGTGATGAATTGTCATAAGGAATTTAGATAGGAGCTACCTAAGCACAAATCTAAGGCAGCCCTTGGAAATAAATGTAAAATAAACAAACCCCCCATGTGCATGTGCACACAAGCAAAATATTAAAAAACCCTGTTGTGTTAAATACATCAGTTACAGAAAACATTACTTCATAAGTGGACAGTCCATATGATTCCATGAAATAAGAAGCTTACATGTTTCATACGAGTTTTCAAGGATGAGGTGCTATATCAAGTAATCGGTGTTCCTTACTACACTCCTGGAGAGAAGGCGGCCTTTAGTGGTCTTAGCACACACTTCCCATATGAAGGAAAATGATCTCTTTCCTGCAGTTCCATCCCCTTGGCCAATAACACAACAGAGGTGTCACTGCCTACTGGAGCTTTACGTGCTGGGTTCTGGCCAGCCTTCTAGAAGCCCTGCCACAGCTCCGGACATGCTTCTGCATGGCTTGCAGGATACAATGTATAACTCTAGACATCTTCCAGATCCAGGGATGGATGACAGCAAGACTGCCCCTGGATATTTACCAGTAAGGACTCACCACTACAGATTCCAGAGGAGAAGGAACGATGCAGGCTGGCCATTCCACCAGCTGTGACATCACAGGCCCCCTGCATTCTGCTCCTCCTCCACCCCAATGCTTATCTACAGCCTTCCTAGGTTTTTTTTTTTTTAAGTTTTATTTATTCATTTTGAGAGAGAGAGAGAAAGAGCATGCGTGCATGAGGGAGGGGGGCAAAGAGAGAAGAGAGAGAGAATCCCAAGCAGGCTCTGATGGCACTGTCAATACAGAGCTTAATGCAGGCCTGGATCCCATAAGCCGTGAGACTGACCTGAGCTGAAGTCAAGAGTCAATGCTTAACTGCCTGAGCCACCCAGGCGCCCCCTCCTTGGTTTCTTGTCTCCGTTTCTGCCCACAGGTGTTCTTCCCTATATTCCAAGAACTTTCACATAGGCTAAATTCTGGAATATCAAATTCCCATCTTTTCTTTCAGAGATTTAATTTAAATTCATTTTATGAAGTTGTGCATATCCAACGACTTCCATCCTGAAAATGGCTGACAATTTTTAAAATTATTTTTAGCTTAAAAACATGTGTCTTGGGGCACCTGGATGGCTCAGGTAAGTGTCCGACTCCTGATTTTGGCTCAGGTCATGATATCATGGTTTGGGGGTTTGAGCCTCACATCAGGCTCTGAGCTGATGGTGCAGAGCCTGCTTGGGATTCTCTCTCTGCCCCTCCTCCCCTCTCTCAAGATAAATAAGTAAACATAAATAATAATAATAATAAAAACATCTTTACAAACTACTCCCATATGCAACAACATGGATGCAGCCCCCAGACATCATGTGAGTGACAAAAGCCAGATGCAAAAGAATTCATACCACATGATTCCATTTATGTCAAGTTTAAGAAAAGCAAAAGTAATCTCTAGTAACAGAAGTCAGAATAAGGGTTACCAGAGGCGGGGAGGAGGTACCAGGGGGCCCTCAGAGGTGTTGGCAACACTCTCTGGCTTTATCTGGGCTGCAGCTGCATGGCTGTGTGCCTACTTACAAATTCATCAAGCTATATGCTCATGATATGAGCACTTTACTGTCTCATAATAAAAGTTAACAAAAAAAGGCTTTGCTCTGAATTGTACTGAAACACTGCTGCGCGTGCAGTCTTCTGTAGAGCTATTTGGGGACTTCTAGACGTCCAGGACAGTCAATTCCTTACCTCTCTGACACATCTGGCACCTTCCACAGCCTGAGTAGGTATCACTTTCATCTTCCTTCAACAAGGAATTGTAATAGGCCAGCACAGTGACCATTCTTGATTGTCAGCTTTAAAACAATCAAGGGCATGCCCTAGGCCAGTAATAAAGAACACTTATTTTGTTTGTTTTACGCCCTGCACAGTTTCATTGAACTAGAAAAGCCTTTGAACACACCTCTCAATAGGAGTAACAATAAATGTCAAACGAGAGCAATCGAGCAATCAAACGCCTGAAACAAAATCCTCTCTGTAGACCATTGAGATTCAGAACACCATCCCCTGCACCCCACGGGAAAGTCAAGGCAGGAAAGAGGATGCAAAATCCCGCGCTGGAAAGAAAATCGACCTGGGCCTGCTCTGCCCTGAGCAACCGCTGCTGCTTTAGGAAGTTGCTTAACCTCTTTGGGTCTCAGTGCTCCACTAGTAAAATGACCTTCCTTACCTTCCTCTTGCCCCAGGTAGAAGAATCAAATGACACGAGGCATAACACTTGGGCAAAACACTATCAACACAACTGCTGATGCCAATGGCAAGTTTCCAGAAATGAAATAAAATAGACGTAGGTGGGATGCCTATCTTCCAATAACTTTCACATATGCTAAACCATGTCAATTTCATAGTGCATTGATAAGGTGCCATCTCGACTCCCACTTCGCCAATAAGGAAACTAAAACACAAGGCACTTCAGGGGCGCCTGGGTGGCTCAGTCGGTTTGGGCGTCCGACTTTGGCTCAGGTCATGATCTCGCAGTCCATGGGTTCGAGCCCCACATCGGGCTCTGTGCTGACAGCTCAGAGCCTGGAGCCCGCTTCAGATTCTGTGTCTCCCTCTGCCCCTCCCCTGCTCGCTCTCTGTCGCTGTCTCTCAAAATAAAATAAAGACATGAAAAAAAAATTAAAAACAACAACACCACCACAAGGCACTTCAGTGGCTGCCCAATCGTGCCCAGCATGGAGGGTGAGGGAAGAGGATTCTCCGGAGTTTTCTCCTCGCAGACATCCACGCAGCCACGTAAAGTAGCAAGCGGGCCTACTACCACGTTGCCACAGGTGCCTTTGTGTTTGAATCCGATTAGCAGCAGGAACCCATTAGGAGTAAGAAACCACTGACAACTGTTCCTAAATAACTACCTTCCTCTCCCGGAGAGACAAACGAACTAAATCAGAGGTCACTGAGCCTTGGAAATCCAAGTTTTATTGGCCCTGCACAGAGGATCCAAATCTTTCATCTGAGAAGCAGATGTTCTGAGTGTCCCGAGGTGGTACCGCACATGAAGTTGTGTTTCACCCTGGACTTTCCCGACAATGGGTTAGACCTGTGGATGTACCTGACCGAAACAGAATTAAATCCCCCCCGCAATGTGGCCAAGTTTAAATCTGCTCAGCAGTTTAAAAGCAAACAAACAAACGAAAAGCAATACACCAGCGCTGCATCACAAAATGCTATTTGTAAGCACATGCTTCCTGAAACAAAACGTTCTCTTTTGCCCCATCAACCACTTTCTGAGTTACATAAAACTGCAAATTGCAATCTGAAGGCTTTGCAGGCTTGAATTTCCATCTTCCCTGAAAGTTTACGAGGAAACAATTAAATTTGGTCATCTTTCTCTAGAGCTTTTATATCACGTCTGCCAATTGAAATATTTTCCTATGTGTGTGCCTAGCTCCACGATACCGCATATTAAATAATCGTGTGCTATAATGTGGCCAAAGACTGATCTTTTAAAGACATTTTTATCTACAATTATGCTATCATAACTCTACTTATCCGATGAATCTCCAAAAGGATATTTCTAATTTGGTTCTTGTTTGCCAACTGTGAATTAACACAAAATATCACCTTAAAAAGGTGCCCAGGGAAAGAAACTTTTCAGGGAGATGGAAGACTTGTAACACTGAACTATAGTGATGGATACACAGCTATATAACTTTACTCCAAAGCATCTGGCTGCCCACTTACATCTCGTGAGTTTGGTGATCTATAAATTATAGTTCAATAAAGCCACTTAGAAATACGCCCCATGATTCACAGAGTGAGGTTTTTCAGGTTTCCAAATTAACCTTAAAAGCATTACTGTCTCCTATGCTGCAAATGTATTCACGCTGTTTGTTACGGGTCAACATAATTTTCCTCTAAAACGGAAGCTTCTCAGCTTTGGCACTACTGTCATTTGGGGCCAGATACTTGTAGCGCGGGTCTGTCCTGTGCAGAGCGGGATGCTTAGTAACATCCCGGGCCTCTGCTCACTAGTTAGTTACCAGTAGCACTTCCTCCCTCAAAGTAACAGTGACCAAAAACATCTCTAGGCATCGCCAAATATCCCCTGGGAGGGCAAAATAGCTCCTAGGTTAAGAGCCACTGCTCTAGAAGTTGCAGTTGAAAAAGAAATTTGCTCTCTGGTGGAGTGACTGACAGACACAAAAGCGTCGGGGGCTCTCCTCCAACTTCAGGGCTCGTTCTAGAGCCCCATCCACCAGCTCCTGGCCAACACAGGACAATTTTTCTCTGCCTCTGCCCTCTGCACAATCCACAGTCAGCGTTTCTTTTAGATTAAAACCATTATTTCTTAAAATGAAGCCTAATTTTATAGCCCGTGTCACCCTCCAAGGATGACAGTCAGCCCAGAAATTAAAGCAGTAACTGGGTTCTCCATAAACGCTTTGTGGCCACTAGCTCTGACAGACAACGCAGCCATTCCCTATTAGCCAGCATTAATCCGACACTTTCAGGTTCTAGAACTCTGAAGTAATCAAGGCTCAGAGAAAAACTAAATGGCTTATGGCCAGGATCACACATGAGGTAGTGCTGAGATTGGAAATTGTCTAAGTCCCACGTTCTTAACTGACGTCTGCGTTAAGTGTGTCCCCAGTCTGAGCTGTAGGAGGGGCTTACCAGGACCAGACACCCATCTGAATGCCTCAGACATATTAGCCCACTTTAAATCCTAAAGGATGCGAGGAGGTGGTATTATTATTCCTACTTTACAGACAAGGAAGTAGAGGCTTGTCCAAGGTCACACAGCTGGATACCCTGAAATCTGAACTCCAATTTGTCTGAGCTCACAAGCACAGGCTCTTGGCCACTATACTGCGTCCTCTCCTGTATAAGTGGCCTATTTCATTAGGAAGAGTCAGTGGGGTTTTTTTGTTTTTGTTTTTGTTTTTTTTAGTAGATAAATCATACTTAAACTTAAGATTTACATTTGGGCTACTCATACATTTACTTAAGTTTCTTTTATAACACTAAAAACTCAGTCCTGTGAACACCTGTGAGATACCTAGAAATGTCCTATGTAAAAGAATCCTCTCTACCCACTGTCAAGAAGCAGTAAGGCTAAAATTTCACTACTGCCATCCATAAGAGCTAATCGTTTCCTCTGTTTTCTCTTCCCTAATTCATTCATCCAATCAGGAACCACATCACTTAGAATCTATTTAGAGACAAACACATATCAAATAATCACACAATTAAATATTGTGATAAAAGCACTAGGAAGGAAAAGTACACACAAGGGGGTTCCAAACAACTTATAATGGGAAGGCTGGCCAAGGGGTAAAAGAAATGGAAGGAATGGGAGATTTGCAAGAAAAGTTGGGAGTTAATTTGAAAGTGAGTCCAGAAGGGCTTTCAGTCCCAGTAAACAGTGTGTACAAAGGCCCCGGGGTAGAAGGGAACCATGGGCGCAAGGCCAGTGGTCAGGCCCTGTGGGGGCTTTGTGGATCCCAGCAAACAGACATTAAAGGTCCCAAGAAGAGATATAAATAATGTGGTCAGATCTACGTTTTTAATGATCACACTCCTGTATCACACAGGAGCAAAGAGATTCTCTGAAGCAACCTTTGCCAGAACCCGGTTCAAAGAACTCTACCCTGGATCCTGCAAAACAAGTTTGTTTGTTTCTTCTTTTTTCTTCTCTCCAGGGTGTGGCATACCACCCGGGCTGTGAACTAGCTCCCTCCTCCTGTTCCGTTGGTGAAGTTTAAAGGCCAGATCTTTTATCAGGTCTGGGACCTGGTTTGCTTTTAACAGCCCCCAGTAAACTACTCGTGCCCTTCCAGGTCCCTCCTCCTTCTCTCACCTCTCTACTCCCTCCCACTTGCCAAGGGGCCTGTCAGTGACAAAAGGTAGAGAGGAATCCTTTTGGGGCTTTCTTACATGAGGATACAGACAAGCTGACAAAGAACCACAGATCTGCTCTCTCACGCTCCCCTCACACCCAACCAAACACAGTTTAGGAAAAAAAAAAAAAAGGTAAATCTGAAAGAATGTCACTCCCCAGGTTAAGATTCCTGGACTGCTGATTCCTGGGGCCACACACAATGCCCCCCAACCTGGTGGCCTCAGCCAATGCAGTGCTAGCTCCCGTTGGCCCAGCTCCAAGCTTTCACAAGCGCTTTCAGTTTCTCCTCTTCAAGAAGTTTCACCCCACCCTGCGCTGCCAAGAGTCCTTAGCACCCACTGACACTTCCTCCAGGAAGCCATTCCTACCCCACCCGTGCTCCAGCCCATGAACTGTCCTCCTCGGAGTTCCAACAAAAAAAACTAAGAAAGCGGGTTTTTTTTAACTTCATTGTGAATGGTTCGCTGCACACCTCCCCAGGCCTCCAACGCATGCATGCACGTGCAAGTGCACGCACACACACTCTCTCTGCAGCTCCAGAAGGACACATTCTGGGCACCGTAGCATCTAGCACAAAGCCTGACACCTAGCTGGGACCCCTCTAAATATTCATCGAATGAATGGGCAGATAAAAACAGACACTTCCAGAGTCTTGCAGGAGCAGAGAGAGGCCTCTGATGAGAAGCTTTCCCTTCCTAAAAGTTTGGTTGTGAATGAGAACATGAAACACTCAAATCACAAACTTTAGAAAAGGTGCTACATCTCACTCTCAGAAGTCTGAAAGGATCAAAAAGATCAATGCAGGGAACATAACCTATGCTCATGCTTTGGGGACCAAAACTTCTAGGAAGTTCTCAGGTATGAAGGGGAAAGCAGGCAGCAGGGAGAGAAGGTGTTCATGAAGGGAACACAGTAAAAAGCCAGGACAGAATCATTGAACTGACAATTACCACATGAACCCACACTGGCTGCAGAACGTCAAGTCCACCAAGTAACTGACCTTGTTTTCCATTCCGGGCACAGTTCTCCCTTCGTCCAAGGCCCTTTGTAACCACCTCCTGGCCCCTCTACCTTTCTTAGAAGCACACTCCCCTCTATCTTTTCTACAGTCCTTTCTAAAATACCAACCGTGTATTGACCTCAGAGGACAACAGTTTGCTTTCTTGACTGAATCCAAAAGTGATTCATAATAAATCGCCCAGGTTTGAATTAGGGCCTTGCTACTTGGAGTGTGGTCACTGGACCAGCATCACATCATCTGAAAGTCTGTTAGAATCGCAGAATCGCAACCCTACCCCAGATCTACTGATTCAGAATTCGCATTATAACCGCTCCCCAGGTGATTCCTATGCACCTCGAAGTTTGAGAAGCACTAGGCTACATCCTACATTCATTCAACGAATATTTATTAAACCAACCCGGGGTACACAGTAGGCATTCAACATACACATGAGGATGTGAGATGGTGTGGCAAAAGGGGCAAGCAGAGACATTCCACTGCGGTTGAGAAGCTCCAGTAAATACTAAGAACAGCACCGCAGCGCAGAGAGGTTCCAGCAGGATTAATAATCTTTACACCGAAATTCAGAAGTGGCCCCTGCAGCCTGGTTGTGGGAATCTGGAATCTGGGAACTTGACCCTGTTTGCAGTAGGCGGGAGATATACACGGGAGGTGTGTGTGTCTCTTCCCCGTCTCGGCCACAGGCCGCAGGAGCTGACAAGGCCAAGTCCCCGCCCCCCTCAGCTGTCACCCTGTCAAAACAAAGCCGCTGCTGACAGCGCAGGGCCAGCCTGCCCCGCGGCCTCGGGCAATCCTCCCACCCCGGGAGCACGGCGCCCACATCTGGATCTGCCGCTGAGGGGCAACGGGGTGCCGAGAGCTGGGATGGAGAGGGGATGGCAAGAAACGCAGTCCTCAAACTGAGCAGTCGTGCCCGCTGCTCTGGGCTGTCACCTTGCCAAATCCTGTTTACACCTCGAGCAGCTGGGACAGCGTTCTAACTAAACAAGTAATAATACAATAATGACGGGGCTGTCACGGCGCGCAGCAGCGCCTCCGCCCTCCGCCTAGGGCGCTGGGAGCTCCCGGACCCTCGCCTCGGGCTGTGCCCACATTACCATCCGGCGCGTTCCGCCCCTTCCATCTCCCAAAGCGCCGGAGTCCTGGAGCCTAATTCACTCTCACTCCTTCCACCCAGCTCCTCCCAATGGGGCACGGCGAGAGGACGGGAAAAGAGGGGGCTCTCATGCCCTCCAGTCGATGTTTCCCTGGCCCTGGGGCGCTCGCCACTTAGTAAGCGCTGCTCCGCTCTCTGGAAGGTGCCTCCGGCGGGCTCCTACAGAGCAACAAAGCCCCAGGGCAGCCCAGGAGCGCAGACGCAGAGGCAACTCCTTCCAAGGGGGAAGAATGAAAGGCTACGGGTCTCGGCGATCCCCTCCGTCCAAGCCAACAGGACTCTTGTCCGAGAAGAAGCTAATTGGGCGCGGGCGACAGCAGCACTTCCGCGGTGCAGCGGCCCCAGGCGGGAGGCGGGAGACGGGGGCGAGAGGGGGAGGGGGCGAGGGTCCCGCGGGCTGGGCCCCAGCCCCCATTCGGCGGCCCGGGAGCGGCGAGAGAGTTTACCTTGCAGGCGGAGTACACTCCGAGTTTCTCCAGTTTCTTGGCCCGCGGAGCCGAGCGCAGTTGCGCCTTCTTCACGGCGATACGGGCCGAGCCGCCGCCTCCCGGTCCTTCGGCCGTGCCCGCCGCCGCCACTGCCGTCGCCGGTCCGCAGGCGCCCGAGCCCCCGGCGGCGGCGGCGCACGGGGAGCCCTGCGGCGGCGCGGGCGGCGGCGCGGGGGGCTGCAGGGGCAGCGCCCCGAGCCCGGCCCCTGCCCCGGCTCCTGCCCCGCCGCCGCCCGGCCCGGCCCCGCCAGCCTCGGACATGCCGCCCCGGAGCACGGCAGGAGGCGCCGAGTGTCAGGCGCCGCCGCCGCCGCCGCCGCCAGGGTCTCCCTCTCGGGCTCTGGTCGCCGGGAGAGCGAGACCCTCCCCCCACGCCCTCCCGCCCCTCCGCCCACCCCCCTCCCCGCCCCCGCCCTCCCCCGCGCGCGCCGCTCGCCGGGCTTGCTCCGGCCGCGGCCCGCGCGCTGATGGTGGCGGCGGCGGCGGCGGCGGCAGCTGCTCCCCCAGGAGGGAGGGGACTAGCGGCTCCGCCGCCGCCGCCGCCGCCGCCGCCGCACACGCCCTCCCCCGGTTCTCCTCCCCGGGGCTCCGCTCCGCGCGCCGGCCGCGGACATGTTCCTGGGGCTGCGGACTGAGGGTGCGTGCCGACGGGTGCCAACCTCTCGGTGCCTGTCGGGCCCCGGCCGCCCCCCGCGGCCTCTTCCCCGCTGCCCGCGGGGTTTGCGCCCCCCGCCCCCGGCTCCTCGGCACCCAGCGCTCGCCCGCCAGGGGGCGAGGCCAAGCTCGGGGTGAGGATGAGGGAGAGGGTGGGGGTAGGGGGCTGGAGCCCAGGCACCTGCTGGCCGCCTCCGTCTCGGCAGCACCCCTCGACCCCCCGCCCCGGCCGACCCCCTCTCTCCCCATCGAGGCAGAGCCTCAGGGTCATTTGTTTTTCCAATCTCTTCCACACTCTCGGAACGGAGGCAACTTCCTCCACCCTAGCGGGAGCCAGAGGGGAAAAAAAAATATTTTTGAAAAGAACCCGTCCAAGCTAATCCTTTTCTTTGTTACTAATTCGCCAAAATAAAGGCGTAATGTTTTCTTTTTCTCTTCTTAAATAGTTTTCTGTCAACTTTTTTTTACATTAAGAACGCTTTCTTCCTACCGCAATCCCTGGATCCCATCTGTCAGAGGAAAAAAAAAATCAGTATTTTCTGCAATTTTTGTTTAAAAAGCGCTGGTTGTTAAAAAGAACGGTTGTCTAAAAGCACTATCAAAATGAAAACTATTCGCAGTGGGAAAAGTTTGAGTACAAAAAGTTTGTTAATAGGGCTCAACTCTGCATCGATGGGATTATAACCTCCTTATTTTCTTTGTATAATGTTTCATAGTTTTCAAAATTGGTGTCACTAGCATTCATACTAGCCATGAAAAAAATTTAAGTGGCATCCCAAAGAATGACTGTTGATTTTGGCCTTACACTTAAAAGCAATAATTAAAAAAAACTCGACTCAGCGTTTTCAACTATTGTTGAAAACTCTCGTTTTCATTGCCGATGACAATGAGGGTGGTGTGCACATTCCGGTTTTTCATTTGAAAGTTGTGCACCCTCAATCGGCCTTTCTGAAACAGTTTTGAAAACCCAACGCTGTTTTCTCAGGACCCTTCACAAGTGCGGTGCTTTCGTAATATGAGTCATAATTTTTATGTAATATGGGTCATAATGTGCGTATTATTAAATTCTTTGCATACCATGTAGCTCACAGCCAGAGATGCCTTAAGGAATGTGCTTTTCTCTGGAAACATTCCCCTTGCCATCCCGTTTTTTCCCAGTTAATTTTCTCTATTCTTTTCCCTGATTATCTGTGTTCTTTTGACTTTTAAAGGGACGTGTTAAAGTGGAAAATAAAAAGTTTGTATATCTAAACAGCGGCATTCGACAACACAAAAGGAAATAGCCTCTTCCAACTTGAGTGCAGCCTTAGGGGGAATATGGCAGACTCCAGCCAGGTTCCATCAGGACAGTCCCTTGCATGCTCGGTGTGCTTCTTTTTACCTCTCTTCTCCCTCCTTGCTCTACTGAAGTTTCACCGATTAGTTGCCGTTCTCACCACAGCAGGACAGGAATCTTAAAGGCTGCGAACCTCTGATGGAAGTTTAATATCACGATGTTGGCAGATATGGATGGAGCTTTGGGTTCCGCTTGTAAGCGCCTGTCAAACTTCTGGGATGCTCCACTTGCATTTTCCCGGACAAAGATTTCCCTCAAATATTTTTTTAAAGTTATAAATATTAAACTCTAGTTAATGATGCTCATGCTGAAAGTTTAGGGGTGCAGTGTCATGATATCTGCAGCTTGAGTTGAGATGCATCAAAAAGTAAGATGAGGGGTGCCTGGGTGGCTTCATCGGTTAAGTGTCTGACTTGATTTTGGCTCAGGTGATGATTTCACAGTTCCAAAGTTGGAGCCCCGCGTTGGGCTCTGCGCTGACACTGCAGAGCCTGCTTGGGATTCTCTTTCTCCCTCCCTCTCTCTCTACCCCTACCCCCGTCTCAAAAATAAACAAACATTTAAAAAATAATAAATAATAAATTTAAAAGTAAAAACATTTTTAAAAAAGATTCTCTTTCCCTCTGCCCCTCTCCCCTGCTCATGCCATCTCTCTCTAATAAGAATATTAAAATTAAGATGAATTGATGTATCTGTGAAGGGATGAATAGGCAGATGAACAGATTAGGTAATGAAACAAGTCAGTGAAATGTTAATGAGTGAATCTAGTCAGTGAAGATAGGAACGATCACAGTGCAGTTCTTTCAACTTTTCTGTATGTTTGAGAGGTTGGAGGAGTACCCTAGCTTTAATATAACTTTACTATAACTCACTCATCACCTGTCCCTCCCCACCCCCCCGCCACCCTCCCCCTCCCCAGCCAGCTCCAGAATTCAGGAGGCAGGCTATTTCTGGGATGTTTTGAAGCACAAGAAAACAAATTCATTTCAATCCAGCCTGAAAACCATCACTGTCTGAATGGTGAATGGCTTCTGACATCAACTGAACATTATTTTTCATTATTTCCCTGCTCAGAGCACCCAGATGACATACTGCCTTAGGCTGAAGGCCCACAGTTTCAAGGCCTATTCAAAGTGTGTTATGAACACCAGGCAGGGACGTTTCAAGGGCAAAGGATTCAGGAGTCTTGTTGCCTCTTCATAACATGTTGTGAGCATTCAGTAAGTTCCTATGTGCAGAGCCCTTTTACAAAGGGAGTACCAAGAAAACAAAAGGCAAAGTTTTGGTTTATGAAGTGTTTGCGACTGTGAAAGGATTTTACTTTAAAATGAAACTGGAGTGGGGCGCCTGGCTGGCTCAGTTGGTAGAGCATGCCACTCCTGATCTCGGGATTGTGAGTTTGAATCCCACGTTGGGGACAGCGTTTACTTAATACAAAAAAAAAAAAATTAAATTAAATGGAACCAGAGGATATGAAATGGAGAATCTCATGCATGCATCCTCAGAAGAATAGAACTTAAGAATTGAGAATGATTTTCTGTAAATGCATGATTTATAGAAGACCAAGACTTATCTCCTGACCAATGAACATGCAATAAGAATCTGTTCTCAGGGGCACCTGGGTGTCTCAGTGGGTGAAACGTCTGACTCCTAATTTCAGCTCAGGCCATGATCTCACGGTTCATAAGTTCAAGCCCACATCAAGCCCCACATGGGGCTCTGTGCTAACAGCTCAGACCCTGCTTCGGATTCTCTCTCCCTCTCACTCTGCCCGTCCGCTGCTAATGCTCTCTCTCTCCTGCTCTCTCTCAAAATAGAAAAATAAACCCAAAAAAGAAAGAAAGAATCTCTTCTCACCCATCTTCAAAGCCAACAAACTTAACTGCTTGGACTCTGGCTGGATAGCCTCCTTGCGCATAAACTCTGCCCAACCCAGGCCCTCAAAAGACACACTTGTAGCTTGCTACAGCATAGGTTTCCTGAATGGCAGTTCCTCTGCAAATCCCAAATAAGTTCAATTTGTAGTCATGTGAGCTTACCTCAGCTTACCTCTTTATTTAGATTAACACAATTTACTGAGGTAAGGAAGCCACAATTAGAAAACAAAGGGCTTGGGGAATAGGAATTGTAGGGGGCAGTTTGACCACTAGAGTTTACTTCTGGCATATTAATACTATAGAACGTCATGTGGCTGTTACAATGACTTTTATACAAATGTAATAGCAAGATAGAACTCCAACAAGTACTGTTGAATGAACCCTGTACAGTATAATACCACTTATATTAAAAACAGGCACACTGACATATAAGCACAATTCTGCATAGGTCCGAGTGCATGTAAAAATGAAAAAGCAACAGATAAATACTTGTCTTTCACTGGGCATCCTTAAGAATAAAACTAATTTGGGGTGCCTGGGTGGCTCAGTCAGTTAAGTGTCTGACTTCGGCTCAGGTCATGATGTCACAGTTCGTGGGTTCGAGCCCTGCATCGGGCTCTGTGCTGACAGCTCAGAGCCTGGAGCCTGTTTCAGATTCTGTGTCTCCCTCTCTCTCTGACCCTCCCCCACTCGTGCTCTGTCTCTCTATGTCTCAAAAATAAACTATAAAAAATTATAAAAAAAGAATAAAATTAATTTTTCTCATCTTCTCATACATATCCCCAGTTCCTCACTCAAATTTCTTAGTAAGTACTAGTAGTCATTTCTACCTTTATTTTTCTTAATGTTTATTTATTTTTGAAAGAGAGTGTGAGCATGTGCAGAAGCAGGGGAGGGGGCAGAAAGAGAGAGGAAGACAGAATCTGAAGCAGAGACTCTGAGAATCTGAAGCAGACTCCAGACTCTGAGCTATCATCTTAGGGCCCCACACAGGGCTCAAACCCATGAACCCAGGAACTCATGAACTGCAAGATCATGACCTGAGCTGAAGTTGGACTCTTAATTGACTGAGCCCCCCAGGTGCCCCGTCATTTCTACCTTTAAACTCTATATTCCATCTTCTAGTATGTATCGCCACAACTATCATCTCTCGCCCAGACTACTAATAACTACTTCCTAACTTGTCTCTGCTTTTACCCTTCCTCTACCAGTTCCCTCTGCAAAGTACAGAGTTTTAAAACTGTAAGTGCAAATCTGTTCCCATAATTCCCTGCTTGAAACCCTTTAATGGCTTCTCATAACATTTAAAATACAATCTCAACGCCATAATCCGTTCGGCAAGTGCAGTCTTTCCTAGCCTTTCTCCCCAGTGTATGGTATACTCCAGCCAGACTCAGAAAGCCCTTTCCTGCCATGGGGCCTTCACATTTGCTATATTGCCTGACACCCTCCCCCAAACAGCATGGCTGGGGCCTCTATTCATGGAGTCTCCCTTGCTCAAACATGCCTTCTCATCTAAGAAAGGCAAGTTTTGTGACCATCTATTGTGACTGCAGTACCCAGCACCTTTTTGCCATATTCCTTCCTACCAAGCCAATACAGCTTCTGCAAAGCACCAGCAAGCCTGAAGCCACAGGTAGATTGAAACTGTCCTCACTGAGGGCCCAGACTCCAAGGGCAGAGTCTGGATTAGGAAGTATGAGAAGGAAGTTTAGCCCAGTGTGTAGTCAATGGCTGGCATCCTTTTCAGCCTGGTCACCTGTTTTTAGAGATAGCAGCTTGACATGACTGTAAAATAAAGCCTTAGCGTGGAGCTCTTTGGAGCAAATTTCCACTAGAGAAAGTGACTGTGATTACTGGACATTTATTTTAATAACCTCTAAGATAAAATTTTTCCTTCTAACGAAGCATTACTATGAAACAATTATAAAATGAATCCTAAGGTATAGAGACATAAATTATTTTTCCCTAGTTTTCATTTATGCAATTAAATCATCATTTCTACAAGAAGTCTTAGCCATGCCCCAAATACATCTCAACTCCATAATCCGTTATTAGTGCCATTTTATTCATTTATATTTTTAGTTGTTCTTAATAACAATTTTCCATATTTAATATAAATACTCCTAAATGTATTTGGCTGAGCATTGCCCTTGTAAAAAGAGGTTTTTTCCCCCCATCATTTTCTGTTTTAAATACTAACACATATGTTTGCTTACCAGCCTACCTACCATTTACAATAAAGTTACAAAGTAAGCAAAAGAAATGAAGACTTCTTTCTTCTGAAAGACCTATATTCAGGCTAAATGGCTGCATATGTGAGTATCTATCTCTTTGAATAGTTTGAATATTATATTCAAAAATCAAATTTTCAGGGTACATGACTGGCTCAGTCATTAGAGCATGCAACTCTTGATCTCAGCATTGTGAGTTCAAGCCCCATGTTGTGCTTAGACCTACTTAAAAACAAAATAAAACTTGAGGCACTTGGGCAAACTTGGGTGGCCCAGTTGGTTGAGCATCTGACTCTTGGTTTCAGCTCAGGTCATAATCTCTGGTTGATGGGATCAAGCCTACGTCAGGGTCTGCACTGGCAACTGGGAACCTGCTTGGGATTCTCTCTCTCCACCTCTCTTGGCCTCTCTCTCATGTTCTGTCTCTCTCTCTCTCAAAAATAAATAGACAGGCAGACAGACAGACAGAGTGCAAGCAGGGGAAGGGCAGAGAGAGAGGGAGACACAGAATCCGAAGCAGGCTCCAGGCTCTGAGGTGTCAGCACAGAACACGATGCGGGACTCGAACTCACAAAATGGGAGATTGTGACGTGAGTGGAAGTCGGGCACTTAACCAACTGAGCCAGCCAGGCGCCCTTTTTTTTTTTTTTTTTTTTTAATTTTTAATGTGTATTTATTTTTGAGAGAGACAGAGTGTAAGCAGGGAATACACATTTTTTTAAATCAAACTTTCAAAGAATCTAGATTTTCTGTAACATTCTGAAGACAGGTTTCCCCCACTTTTGGAAAGTTCACGTTCTGCCACTTCACTTTTATGAAAGCCCTACATTCGTATGGTAATAAGCTTCTTTCGTAAAAGCAAAATCCTCTTCAGACTCCTTTCAGTTGGTGAAAACAGATGCTGGGATATTGTTCTGGGATATTTATTCTGTTTTTTTAGTAGACTTTTTTTTTTTAAAGATATAATATCTTTTAGGTTAAGTGTACCAATTGTAATGGTCCCACTCAATGAATTTTTATATATGCATATACGTGGCCACTCATGATCCAGATTAAGTTATAGAACATTCCCAACACCCAAGAAGTCTCCCTTTTGCCCCTTTCTAGTCAGTACCCCAAGACAATCATTATTCCGGCTTTAGCATCCTAGATTAGTCTTGCCTATTCTTGAACTTCATAGAACTATAATCATACAGCATGCACTCTTGTCGTAAGTCTCCTTTTTGAATACAGTTATATTTATGACATCGGTCATGTTGTTCCACATAGCCATATGTCACTCCTTTTTACTGTTGTGTAGTGTTCCGTCAGATGATTATACCACAGCTTATCCATTCTACTACTGATGAACATTTCCAGTTCTTTACTACTATGAATAAAGTTGCTATGAATATTCTCTTTTCATTTATTTTATTTACTTTTATTTATTTATTTTTGAGAAAAAGAGAGAGAGAAGGGCAGAGAGAGAGAGGAAGAGAGAGCATTTCAAGCAGGCTTTGTGCTCAGTGCAGAGCCCAACGCGGGGCTTGGTCTCCCAACTGTAAGATCATGGCCTGAGCTGAAATCAAGAGTTGGGCACTTAACAGACTAAGCCACGCAGGCACCCCAGTATGAATATTCTTATAATACTTTTTTGTATCATATACACTCCTTTCTCTCATACCTAGGAGTATGGTTGCTGGATCGTAGGGAAAGCATACATTGAGTTTTTAACTGATCCTGCCAACTTTCCACAGTGGCTATACCAATTTAAACTCCTATATGCATTATATGAAAAAGACTTTTCATGCCCATCACATTTTGGTATCATCAGTCTCTTGTTTCCACCATTTTGGTGGTTGTATCTCTTTGTGGTTTTAATTAGCATTTCCAACATGCATAGTAATGTGGACCGTATTTTCACTTGCTTATTGGCATTTTGGATTTCTTCTGTTGTGAAATAACTACCCTTTCAAGTCTTTTACCCACTTTAAAATTAGTTTGCCTTTTTTTATTGGCTTGGTAGAGTTTTAATGTATGGTTTGGATTTGACTCCTTCAATGGATCTATATGTTGCAAATATCCTCTCTTAGTCTGAGGCTTGCTTGCCCTTCCACTCTCTTCATAGTATCCTTCGTTGAATAGATACTCTTACTTTTATTGGTCTGATTTATTAATATTTTCTTCTGTGTTTAGTGCTTTTGTCTTCCATTTAAAAACCCTTTGCCTAACCCAGTTCGTGAAGATATTCTCCTACGTGTTCTTTGAGTTTTACTGTTGTTACCTTTCACGTTTAAGTCCTGTTGCATCTTGAACAATTGCTGAGTATAATGTGAGGTAGTGGCCAGCATCTTATGAAAAATTTTAAAACTATCATTGTTCAATGGTTGGAGCAGGAGTGCCTTACAGCATGACCTTGTAGGCCCATCCTTACTGAAAGTTCACTATAGTGTTTGGAAGAAGAGTTTGGTATCCCATTAAAGACTGCGTGCTCTCTAATTAGTTTTTAAAGCAGCGTCACTCTTAGCCTCAGGCAAAAGGAGTCTCTGCTCTGGGACCCATAGTATATAGAGTCTGTGGGGTCATAAACACGCAAAAGCAGAGTGGGGGAGGGGAATCTCTTCCTTTTGTCACTTGCTATGAGCTCTTGGGCAGGGCAACCCTGTAAACCTAGACATTCATCCTTTTACCTAACCTAACCTTATCAAACCCTAAGGAGACCTGCTTCCTCGCCTTTCTTGTCCTAGATCCTCAAACAGAAGACACCTGCATCAGAATACTGAGAAGTTTTGCATGTGAGAGAGACACAGTCTGAAAGTGCAAGAAGGATCTGAGTGGCAGAAATGCTTAGGTAAGAGGAAAGACAAATTAACTTGTCAAATCCTCCTTCTTAGCGTGAATGCAAAAGGCTCTTGCATACAAAGTATTGTTTCCCAGAGTGCCAAGCGGCCCCTTTCTTGCTTCTCTTTGTGCTCCAATTCATGCTTCTGAAATTCCTCATCAATTAGCACAGTATTCACTAACGCTGACTGTCTGAGGAACATTTTGTAATATTAGACAAGTTTTTACCCTCAAATGGATGTGATCTCAACATCCCATATGGGAAGAGTGACAATTTTTTTTTCATTGGCAAATAGATGAACATTCAATGCATACACTGTGAACAGCGTTATAAAATTATTTAAGACTTGATTGAGCTTTCTAAAAAGCCAGTAAAACCTGTAGCTTATTTTAATACCTTTGACTAGAAATTTGACAGTAATTATAACTTCATTTTGCCTTTCAGTTTTTAGAATATTTTAGAAGATAGCATTTTTTAAAATATGAAAAATAATTTTTTTAACATTTGCTGCCATTCACAGTTTTGGAAGAAATTACATTCAAAATTTGTACACTTTATTTCTTTTATGTTTTTTAATGTTTTATTTATTTTTGAGAGGGTGGTGGGGAGGGACAGGGAGAGAGGGGGATCAAGGATCCGAGTGGGCTCTGAGCTGTCAGCACAGAGCTGGATGCGGGGCTCAAACTCACCAACTGTGAGATCATGACCTGAGCCAAAGTTGGCCGCTCAACCAACTGAGCTGCCCAGGCTCCCCCAAACTTGTGTACTTTAAACACAGTTACATTTTGACTATATACATGTAGTACTTTGAATTAAAATTTAAATGAAAAAAAAAAAGAAAAAAGAAAGTCCATAAAAAAGAAGAATATTTTATCTGGCAAATGGTGAGTATTCAGTAAATATTAGGGATCCCCTCTTGCCAACCCATCTTCCTACTCTTGCTTTTAACTTGACATCAGATTAAAAATCATTTTCCGGGGCGCCTGGGTGGCTTAGTCGGTTAAGCATCTGACTTTCGCTTAGGTCATGATCTCATGGTTCGTGGATTCGAGCCCCGTGTCAGGCTCTGTGCTGACTGCCAGCTCAGAGCCTGGAGCTTGTTTCAGTCTGTGACTCCCTCTCTCTCTGACCCTCCCCTGTTCACGCTGTCTCTCTCTCTCTCCTAGAAATAAATAAAAAACATTAAAAAAATTTTTTAAAAAAATCATTTTCCTCTCTCTTCCCCACCTCCCATCCTCCAAATACAAACATACATATCCTGTTAGGAATTGGGTTGCTTTACGAAAACAGTCTAGAATTTGAGAGGCAGCAGAATTGACAGGAGACATTAGAAGAATCTAGCTGTGGCCAAATAGAAAAATTAGATATTATTCAATCATTTAAGATGACCAATACATTTTAGTAGAATTCTGACATACAACCTATGTCAGGCACTTCTTGACCTAGTGAGAAGTCAGGGGCTCTCAGAAATGTGCATGTGATGGGCAGGTGCCTGGGGTGGCTCAGTCGGTTAAGCGTCCAACTTTGGCTCAGGTCTGGCATCGGGGTCTGTGCTGACAGCTAGCTCAGAGCCTGGAGCCTGTTTCGGATTGTGTATCTCCCTCTCTCTCTGACCCTCCCCTGCCATGCTGTTTCTCTCTCTATCTCTCAGAAATAAATAAAACATCTAAAAATTTTTGTTTATATGTGCGTGTGATGAAAGGGGATTTAACGGACTCTTACGAGCAGTTTGACTTACAGATTAGGTTGCCAGCCCTTGGCAAAACTGAATGAAAGTTTCAGAAAGTTAGCATGACTGGCCATATCAGCACATCTTCAGACACACACCTGGAATGTTTTTAACAGCTGGAATTGAATATCTGAGACAATTCATGAGAAACTAAAATTTCTTGTAGCTTTGAATAATAAAATAAGAATAGCTAACAGTTGGGGGTCCTTACTATATCCTAGGCTCTGTGCTAAGCAATTTTTACAAAATATCTGATCTCATCCATTCCAGATGTTCAAGTTATTAATTATCCACATGTAGGGATGAGGAACTTGAACCTCAGAGAAGCTAAATAATTTGCACCAGGGTCTCTCTTGCTCTTAACCAGTAACTTTCAGCCAGTAACAAGCATGGCTGCCATTTACTGAGAACTAAAGGCCTAAGCGTGTGTCATAACTAACTTCATCTTTATAACAACTCATGTGCAGAGCACTTAGGAGTCCTGCTGACAGATGAAGGACCTTCCGCTGCAGCACCTAGAAATTACACGTAATAGAAATAATAATTATAATGGCTGCAAGCCTTCTCCCCAAACTCCCGATCTGAAAGCAGAAAGGAAAGTAGGCTTTCTTCCATCAGCCTGTTGAGAATCCTGTGTTCTGTGCAGGAGAGATATTTTTCATTCTGGAGCAGCACTACTCAGTAGAACTTTCTGTGATAATGGAAACGTTCTACACTGCCACAGTCCAATATGCTAGGTACTGACCATGTGTGACTGTTGACATATGAAACATAGCTGGTGAGACTGATGAATGTTTCATTTGATCAACTGATTAAAATTTAATTTTATTTAATTTTAACTAGCTTATTTCTTTTAAGTAGGCTCCACACCCAATGTGGGGGTTGAGCTCTTGACCCCGAGATTAGGCATCCCATGCTCTACTGACTGAGCCAGCCAGGTGTCCCTTAACTAGTTTAAATTTAAACAGCACCCATGGGTGGGACGAGGGTCAGGGGGCTGGGTGGCTGGGTGAGGTAAGCAGTTAAGTGTCCGACTTTTGATTTTGGCTCAGGTCATGATCTCACGGTTTGTGGAATTGAGCCCCAAGTGAGGCTCTGCTCTAATAGCCCCGGGCCTGCTTGGGATTCTCTCTCTCTCTCTCTCTCTCTCTCTCTCTCTGCCCCTCCCTCACTTGTGTGCTCTCTCACAAAATAAATACATAAACCTAAAAAAAAAGTTAAACAGCACACATGGCTAGTGACTACCATGTTGGACAGCACAGGTGTAGAGGGTCAGGCTGTTTGGTGGCCACATTCCCAACAGCAGAGTCTAAGTGTTTCTGATACTACATTCTCCTTTCTGTTAGTCCCACTCTTGGCCAGTTTCTGGGGAATGTATCTTCAGACTAAGGCACAACTAAGAACTGAGAAAGAGAGAAAATATTCAGGACCTTGTTTTACTCCTTTTATCAAAAACTGAATATTTAAGTGCCCAAACTCTTATTTCAACTGTTCATTTCTTTAACAAATATTTGTGGAATTCTTCTTACATGGCAGACTTATCTACTGAAAGTCTATGCCTTGGCTCTGGGGCTAAAATGGTAAGCAAGACAGAAATGGAGAGACAAACATGAATTAAATCATCACACAGAGACATCATTAGAAACTCGAATAAAGGGGGGAGCCTGGGTGGCTCAGTCGGTTAAGCATCCGACTTCAGCTCAGGTCATGATCTCACGTGGGTTCAAGCCCCACATCAGGCTCTGTGCTGACAGCTAGCTCAGAGCCTAGAGCCTGCTTCAGATTCTGTGTCTCCCTCTCTCTCTGACCCTCCCCTGCTCATGCTGTCTCTCTCTCTCTCTCAAAAATAAATAAAATATTTAAAAAGAAAAGAAATCCGAATAAAGGAAAAGCATAAGGAGTTGGGAAGTCCTTTGACAAGGATGGAGGATTCATGTGAGGCCTCTGGAAACATCTTTCTGATGATACTAAAGTTCAGCTTGCAGAAGTAGTGTTTTAGCTGAGAAATGAAGAATGAGCTAGAGTGAGTGACAGTGGAGGGAAAAGCTTTCCAGGTGGAGGGAATAGCATGGATAGGCCTGAGGTGGGCAGAACATGGATGTGTTTGAGGAACTTTAAAGAAAAGGAAAGTGGGGAGCGAGAGATGAGGGTGAAGGGCAGGCTGTAAAGAGCCTCATCTGCCGTATTGGGGCGTTTGACTTTTATCCTAGAAGCAGTGACAGCTACTGAAAGGTTTTAGCAGAGGAGTGACATGATTAGAAAATAAACTTAAAAAACAAAACCAACACCAACAAAAATCTTGGCCTTTAACAAGGGCTTCATTGTTCCCCGTTCCTTCCTTCCTTCCTTCTGCAGCAGCCAGGCAGGTGACTTCCCCAGATACAGGGCTGCAGCTGGCCCTAGAAGCAAATCCTCAGAACAGACTGGAAGGGCTTGGTCCTGGGCCCAGAGGATGAATGGAGCTCAGCTGTGTTCTTTCCTCGAATGCTCTGTGTCTTCTCTCTGTGTGTTTCTACCATTAAATAAATACTGGGGTATTTAGAAAAATTTCAGCAAACCACTCACTCTATTTTCTCTGCCACAGGCCCAGTCACCCTCAATTGTAACAAGCCGTACCAGAATGTCCATGAGATCCGAAGAGAGAGCTTCTCAAGGACCACTAAATATAGCTCTCTTCCACCCAGTCTGGTGCCTGCTGCCTCGACTTTTACAATCATACTTGCAGAACATCTATGAAACTTGAATTTGACAGGCACATTTAAGCTGAACAAGGGCAGCCCACTAGAGAGCATGGCTTTCAGTATTTTCTAGTCTGGCCATCTTTCTGGTGAGCCACATGTAGTCAATTGGACTTCAGCTGGGAGAAAGACAAACCAAACAATATACTCCAGTGGGAAAAAAGGCAAGAAAGGAAGAGTGAATATGAGACAAAAGACTTGTGAATGTATTTAAACTTCAGAAGTTTCAAACAGGAATCCAACTTCCTTAAGCAACGTGAATCATTGTCTTCTTCTTCCAAAATGAATTGACTTTACCTCTGTCCCTGGCATGATAGAAAAGTCACCCATTTTGCTGGTCAACACTCTTGAACCTGATTGTCAACGTGGCCACTTACCCCAAGCAAGTTAGCTCTCCTTCCAGAGCTTAGGGTTTTTGTTTGTAAAATAGGTTAATAGTGTCTGTTTGTAAAATTGTACGGATGTAAGACAATGTGAATAAAATACTTAGAAATAGTCCCTACACTGGGGCACCTGGGAGGCTCAGTTGGTTTAGCATCTGACTTTTCATTTTGGCTCAGGGCATGTTCTCACAGTTCATGAGTTTGAACTTCACGTCGGGCTCCACACTGACAGTGCAGAGTCTGCTTAGGATTCTCTCTCCCCCACTTTCTTTGCTCCTCCTCTGTTTTCTCTCTCCCTCTCTCTCTGTTCTCCCCCCACTGACCCTCTCTCTGCTCTCTCTCAAAAATAAATAAACTTAAAAAAAAAAAGAAATACAGGAAACCTGAGCAGAAAGTACAGATTTCTCATATGCACCTCACTCCCTTCCCTCTAGATTGTTAACATCTTGCATTAGTGTGATACGTTTGTTATCATTGGTGAGCCAATATTGATACATTATTATGAAATAATACCCATTGTTTACATTTATTTTTTTAAGAATTTTTTTAAAATATTTTTATTTATTTATAGGAGAGAGAGAGAGAGAGAGAGAGACAGCTTGAGCAGGGGAGGGTCAGAGAGAGAGGGAGTCAGACTGAAACAGGCTCCAGGCTCCGAGCTGGCAGTCAGAACAGAGCCTGACGCTAGCAGTCAGCACAGAGCCCGACGCGGGGCTCGAACTCACAAACCGCGAGATCATGACCTAAGGGAAAGTCGGACGCTTAACCGACTAAGCCACCCAGGTGCCCCATACATTTAGATTCATACTTTGTGTTGTATATTCTATATGTTTTGACAAATGTATAATAACTTGTATCCACCGTTACAATATCACTCAGAATAGTCTTTTTAAATAATTTATTCATTTTAAAATTTACATCCAAGTTAGTTAGCATATGGTGCAACAATGATTTCAGGAGTAGATTCCTTAATGCCCCTTCCCCATTTAGCCCATCCGCCCTCCCACGACCCCTCCAGGAACCTCCTGTTTGTTCTCCATATTTAAGAGTCTCTTGTGTTTTGTCTCCTTCCTGTTTTTATATTATTTTTGCTTCTCTTCCTTTTATGTCCATCTGTTTTGAATCTTAAAGTCCTCATGTGAGTGAAGTCATATATTTGTCTTTCTTTGACTAATTTTGCTTAGCATAATAACTTCTAGTGCTATCCACGTAGTTGCAAATAGCAACATTTCATTCTTTTTGATTGCCGAGTAATACTCCATTGATTATATGTACCACATCTTCTTTACCCATTCATCCCTCGATGGACATTTGAGCTCTTTCCATACTTTGACTATTGTTGATAGCGCTGCTATAAGCATTGGGGTGCATGTGCCCCTTCGAAACAGCACACCTTATCCCTCGGGTAAATACCTAGTAGTGCAATTGCTGCATTGTAGGGTTGTTCTATTTTTAATTTTTTGAGGAGCCTCCATACTGTTTTCCAGAGTGGCTGCACCAGTTTGCATTCCCACAAGAATAGTTTTGCTGCTCTAAAAATCCCTTGCGCTTCACCCATTCATCCCTCTCTCCTCCCAACTCCTGGCAACCATTGATCCTTTTATCTTCATAGTTTTGCCTTTTCTAGAGTGTCATGCAGCTAGAGTCATAGGATATGTAGCCTTTTCACATTGGCTTCTTTCGTTTAGTGATATGCACTGAAGATTCACCTAGGTCTTTTCTTGACCTGATAGTTCATTTCTCCTCATCACTGAACACTATCCTGTTGTATGGATGTACCACAATTTATTTATCCATTCACCCACTGAAGGCCATCTTGGTGGCTTCCAAGTTTTGGCAACTATGAAGAAGGCTTCTGGAAGCATTCATGTGCAGGACTTTTTGCAGATGTAAGTTTTCAACTCATTTGGGTAAATACTTAGGAGTGTAACTGCTAGATCATACAGTAAATATATTTTTAGTTTTATTAGAAACTGCCAAACTGTTTTCAGAAGTGACTGTATCATTTTAAATTCCCACCAACAAGAAATGAGGATTTCTGCTGCTCTACGTTCTCTCCAGCATTTGGGGTCATCAGTGTTTTGGACTTGAGCCATTCTAATAGGTGTGTAGTGACAGCTACAGGTGTGACAGCTCACTGTTTTCATTTGTAAATCTCTAATGACATACAAAATTAAACATCATTTCCTATCCTTAATTACCATTTGTATATTTTCTTTGGTGAACTGTCTGTTGAGATCTTATGCCCATTTTTAAATCCAGCTGTTTCATTTTTTTATTGTGGAGTTTTAAGAGTTCTTTGCAGATTTTGAATACCAGTCATTTGTCAAATATGTGTTTTACAATATTTTCTCCCAAATTGTGTTTGTCTCTCCAGTTTGGTAGTATATTTTGCAGAGGCAGATTTTAATTTTAAAGAAGTTCAACTCCTCAATTTTTCTCCCATGGATCAAGCTTTTCATATCTAAAAAGTCATTGCAAACCTAACATGACTAGATTTTCCCCTATGTTATTTTTTGGGGGATCTTATAGTTTTCTGCTCTAAATTCAGGTGTTTGAACCACTTTGAGTTAATTTTATGTAAAGTATTAGATCTGTGTCTAAATTCTTTTTGTTTTGTTTTGTGTTTGAGGATGTCCAGATGCTCCAGCATCATTTGTTGAGAAGATTATCCTTTATCCATTGAATTGCCTTTGGTCTGTCGTTTTAAAGACCGGTTGGCTATATCTGTATAGGTGTACTTCTGGGCTCCCATTCTGTTCCATTGATCTCTTTGTCTTTTCTTTCACCAATACCACACTGTCTTGATTATTGTAGCTTTAGAACATGTCTTGATGTTGGATAGGATCAGTCCTCCAACTTTGTTCTTCTATCCTGTGTTGGCTCCTTATGTATTTAAAAGTAGCTCTGTTGCTTTCAGAAAAATTTCACATGTTTATTAAGAAAAAAATTAAACCATATAGAAAAGTAATACACGTGTTAGAAGTTTACTATTATAGGGGCGCCTGGGTGGCTTAGTCGGTTAAGCTTCCGACTTTCGCTTGGGTCATGATCTCGCGGTTCTTGGGTTCGAGCCCCGCGTTGGGCTCTGTGCTGACTGCCAGCTCAGAGCCTGGAGCCTGTTTCAGCCTGTGACTCCCTCTCTCTCTGACCCTCCCCAGCTCACGCTGTCTCTCTCTCCCCTAAAAATAATAAAACATAAAAAAAAAAAAAAGAAGTTTACTATTATAGAAGATTGATTTTGAATCAATGAGAAAAATATTAATAACACAATAGGGGAGAAAGTATCTGAATCATTAGTTTCAGACAAAAAGAAAGTTTAGCACCCTACAAATATGTATACAAATGTCAAACTTTCTCTTAATTTTTTTCCTTCTTTTTTTCTTTTTTCTTTTTTCTTTTTTTACAAATAGTTTATTGTCAAATTAGTTTCCACAAAACACTCAGTGCTCATCCCCACAAGTGCCCTCCTCCATGCCCATCCCTCCTCCCCCCCACATCCATCAGTCCTCAGTTTTTGTCAGCATTCAAGAGTCTCTCATGGTTTGCCTCTCTCCCTTTCCCCCACCATTTCCGCCCTTCTTCTTCCCCTTGTTCCTCCGTCAAGTTCCTCCTAATCCCCCTATACGTGCAAACATATGATATTTGTCCTTCTCTGCCTGACTTATTTCGCTCAGCATAACACCCTCAAGGTCCATCCATGTTGCTACACATGGCCAGATTTCATTGTTTCTCATTGCCATGTAGTATTCCATGGTATAGATAAACCACATCTTCTTGATCCATTCGTCCGTTGATGGACACTTAGGCTCTTTCCATGTTTTAGCTATTGTGGAGAGTGCTGCTATGAACAAACTTTCTCTTAATTTAAAATGAATAGAAATATCAGTAAAGTTTCATTTTTGGGGGGCACTTAGGTGGCTCATTGGTTAAGCGACCAACTCTTGATTTCAGCTCAGGTCATGATCTTGTGGTTTGTGAGTTCAAGCCCCATGTCAGGCTCTGTGCTGACAGCGCAGGACCTGTTTAGGATTCTCTGTCTCCCTCTCTCTCTGCTTCTCCCCTGTTTGCATTGTCTCTATCTCTCTAAAAACAAACAAATAAATAAACATTAAAAAAGAACCTCCCAGTTTTCTCTTTTGTGCCCATTATTAATCAGAACAGAGGAAATAAAACTCTCAAAAATGGTGTAAATTCATATCAAATGTATAGGTGGCTATTTGGCAATATTTGGAATATATGTTGCTTGTAGGAAGAAATATGGTTTCTTCATATGGCATCCCCAGGCTAAAAACAGTGCCTGACACATAGTATATCTTCAATAAAGGGTTGTTACATAACTTTGGAAAATTCAAAATGCAGTTAGTCATTGACAGAGAAATGCTACCACTTGGAATTTACCAAATGAGTATGTGTACAGGATTTTTGGTACAGCATTGTTTGCAAAGGCAAGTGCTCTGACCAGACTCAATGTTCATCGATACAGAAAACATTAAATAACTTTTTATACAATGATAGAAAAGATTATGTAAGTATTAAAAAGGAATAAGGTAGATCTACATTAACTGATAAGGAATAGTGTCAACAATATTACTGTTAAGTGGAAAACCAAAGTATAGAACAGTTAATCTATAATACGAGAATATATAACATACAATCAACTTGTTTTCTGACCCATATTGGAAGGATTCATGTTGTCCAGGGAGTATCTCTTTGGATGATGGCTTGAGGAAGGAAGAAAAGAACACTTTGACTTGGGAATCCACTTAATAGCTTACATTTTCCACTGTAATAAGGAGCAAGTACAAGCTTTATAATTTTTTAAAATAGATTTTTAAAAAGATTTTATTTTTAAGTAATATCTACACCCATTGTGGGGCTAGGACTCACAGCCTTGAGATCAAGAGTAACATATTCTATCAATTAAGTCAGCCAGGAGCCCCAAATTTATTTACTTATTTGTTTGTTTACTGTTTAAGTATGGTTTATATCTTTCAAATAAAAATGTATGAAGGTTTTATGTAAAAATATAAAAAGGGCAGATTTATTTATTTATTTGAAAGCACCATAATTATTTGGGGAAAATGATACATGCTCATTTAAATATCCATATAAAATGGCAAAAATAAAAAAGTAAAAATCTATTCCAAAGATAAAACTATTTTTAATTGGTAAACATCTTTCTAGATTTTTTTAAGTTTTTTAATGTTTTTATTCATTTTTGAGAGACAGAGAGAGACAGAGTGCTAGCAGGGGAGGGGCAGAGAGAGAGGGAGACACAGAGCTGCCAGCACAAAGCCCAGTGTGGGGCTCGAACCCATGAACTGTGAGATCATGACCTAAGCTGAAGTCAGATGCTTAACCGACTGAGCCATCCAGGCACCCCAATTTCTACCTATTGCTTTATGCATCTGTACAATTTTACAAAAATGAGCTCATCCTATTTATGCTGCTATATAGTCTCCTTTTAATCAAATGATATTCATTGGACTTTTTCTAAATAAACCAGTTTCTTTGTATAAGCTCTGTAGTATGCCACTGTATTAACAACTCATTAACTAAACTAATTACTTATTTTTAAGCACTATAAACGATGCTGCCTCATTCATTTTTAAAATAATAGATAGGCACATATATAAAAAATAAAACAAAATAAAATAACAAATAGGCATAAAGTAACACTTTAAATTTATATGTAAAATATAATAGCAATACTATGAAGAATAATCACCTAGTCAGACTTTCTGTGGTTTGGACATCCAACAAGCACCAAAATGTGCACTTGGCCTGGGCAAATGTGTTCATATTCATTGTAATTTTGATAATTATAGCAAAATAATTACATTATTATAGGTAATAGTTACATCTTTACATTTATCATAGAATATATGATAGCAGTTTAAAAGAATAAGTTAAGTTGATGAGGCTCCTGGCTGGCTCAGTTGGTAGAGGGTGTGACTCTTGATCTCCAAGTCATGGGTTCAAGACCCATGTTGGGCATAGAGCCTACTTAAAAAAAAAGAAAAAGGAAAATAAAATCACAAAACAAACAGGGTACATTGATAGGTACCAACTTGAAAAATCCCTATCCCATACTAATTAGTGAAAGAAGGCATTTACACAGTTACTTTCAGGTTATGTTACCCAGTTATTTTCAAAAATATAGGAAACTCGATTTACTGAAACCTACAAGTATATTCCCATATAAAAATTCATCACACTGTACATTTAGAATTTGTGCCATTGACCATGTGTAGCAACATGGATGGACCTTGAGGGTGTTATGCTGAGCGAAATAAGTTAGGCAGAGAAGGACAAATATCATATGTTTGCATGTATAGGAGGATTAGGAGGAACTTGACGGAGGAACAAGGGGGAGAAGAAGGGGGGAAATGGTGGGGGAAAGGGAGAGAGGCAAACCATGAGAGACTCTTGAATGGTGACAAAAACTGGAGCCTGAGGGGGGGGGGGGGAGGGGGGTGATGGGCATGGAGGAGGGCACTTGTGGGGATGAGCACTGAGTGTTATGTGGAAACTAATTTGACAATAAAAAACTATTTTTAAAAAAAAAAAAAAAAGAATTTGTGCCATTGATAGTATGGAAATCAAACCTAAATTTAAAAATAGGTTGTTTAGGGGCACCCGGGTGGCTCATTCGGTTAAGCCTCAGGCTCTTGGTTACTGCTCAGGTCATGATCTCACAGTTCATGAGTTCAAGCCCCACATCAGGCTCGGCGCTGACAATGTGGAGCCTGCTTGAGATTCTCTCCCTCTCTCCCTCTGTCTCTGCCCCACCCCTGTACACACTGCCTCTGTCACTCTCAAAAATAAATAGACTTAAAAAATTCAAATAATAATAGGTTGTGTCTACCCTACACTGGGGGTAGAGTAGGTTGTGGGGTGCCTTGGTGGCTCAGTCAGTTAAGCGTCGGACTCTTGATCCTGGCTCAGGTCATGATATCATGATTTGTGGAGCCTGCTTGGGATTCTCCCTCTCCCTCTCTCTGCCCCTGCCCTGCTCATGCTCTCTCTCTGTTTGTCTCTCTCTCAAAATAAATAAACATTAACAAAATAAGTTGTGTCTATATTTATGTGTATATATGTAAATACATAGAAGTCAATCTGGAACAACATGTACCTGATTTTTGGCAATGGTTACCTTTTAGGAAAGGAGGCCTCTGCTTTTCCTCTATATACTTCTGTATTGTTTGAATATTTAAAAGAGGATATGCATCAATTGGGTATCTAATCAATCAATCAATATAAATACAACATTTTTTAAATTTAAGTCAATAAAATAAATAACATAAATAAAATAATCAATTAATAGATAAAATTAACAGACCACAGCTAGATTTTGGAAGAAAAGAAGCTGCTCAGAACCTATGTAGAGATACACCTATCTTCTTCCTTGGGAAGTATTTTAGGACTATGTTTTCTCTATCTTTGCCACTCTGGAAAGAAGTTCACATTAAGTCACCAGTTAACTTCTATAAGAAGGTTTTCCTAGTCCCCTAATCCCCACTCGACCCAATGGCTGCATGTGGATGTGAGATGGGAATGCCACAGCCACCCTGCAAGGTGCCCAACCCCACCCCAGGGAGCGAAAGCCTATAGGAGACTCACTACTTGCTTAAAGAACACACCTCTCTCCTTCGCACACTTGTTGTGGCTGAGGGATGATACAACTAATGGAAATGAACATGCAATACTGGCATACATGGTATGAATTAAAAAGTAATTGAATAGGGGCACCTGGGTGGCTCACGAGGTTAAGCATCCAACTTTGGCTCAGATCATGATCTTGTAGTCTTGAGTCCCCCATCAAGTTCTCTGCTGTCAGCACAGAGCCCGCTTCAGATCCTCTGCCCCTCTCCTGCTTCTCTCTCTCTCTCAAAAAAAATCTTTTTAAATAAGTAATTGAATAACAATAAACTCAGATTAAAACAATCAAATACCCTGTCCTGCTAAACCAGTGAGGATTTGTTCATTGGCTTTACCCAGTATTGGCATGGAATGAGTCAATGATGAAGGGAAAGCTAGATAAATTAGCAGAGACCAAAGGAAGGAAGGAGAGCTTTGTCGAACATACTAAGGAGTTTACCCAGGAACCAGGGCAAGCCAGTAACAAGCCTTAGACAGCTGGATCACCTCTGGCTGCTCCAAGGAGAATACATTGAGAAGCAGCAAGACTGGACATGGATAGAGCACCTAAGAGGCCAATGAAGTAATCCAGGCAAAATATTTTTTGTACCCTAGAACAGAGGGAAAGGAAACAAGTGGATTAGTAGAGGGATATATTGAAGAGAGGAGTCTGATAGGTCTTGGTGATTGACTGCATACATCCATCCAGAAAGAGAGAACAGGGTGGTGGTGGTGGTGGTGGTATGTATATTGTCTAAGTTCAATCAGTAATAGCTGAACCCTGGCACTCATGGATTAAGAAATTCATTGTTGAAATTAGACCATGCGCAATTTGTGGGAGCAGTTGAACATCTGGGAAGGGGAGTTAAATCCCTAACCAGTCAGTCTGAGAATCTAAAAACATCCAGCCATCGAAGTAGGAGTGCAAAGAGGAGACTGACGGAGAAGTCTAGGAAAAGCATTTGCCTTTGGGGATATAAAAGCAATCATCTGCTGATGGATCTTGGCCTGCTGTTGGTCAACAAGGCCTACAGTCTGGAGGAAGAGCTGGAGGCAAAATAGAGTAAGAGCAAGAACAAGTTGGAACCTGCCAGGCACCTCTGCATGCACAGGCCGTCTCATTGCACTAGGATGGCATTCAGATATGGTGCCTCCAAATTCCTTTTCTGGCCAACTCTAACCTGGAACCATACAGGGAAAGGGGCTCTGCAAAACAGTTTCCAGCTTAACCAAGTTAATGGTGGGAGGTTCTGGAGGAAATGTATTGAGCTCCATTTTAGACGCATTAACTATAAGTGGATTGTAATACACACTCATGGAGATGACCAATAAGTGCTAGTCCTGTCCAAATTTCTTCAGGATGCAAACAAATCGCTCTAGTTCTAATCTATTCTGGGGCGAGAGAGTGGAATGCAGGTCTGGATTATGAACCTAGGAATGAAAGGTATTGGCCCAGAGTGAAGACAGTCTCGAGAAATAAAAAACAGTTCAACAGGTCTATAAGCTTCAGGCAGTGACTTGGGGCAGCGAGATGGAGTGTGTGGGCCTTACAGGGCAGGTGGGAGGTGGTCTTCTGGAAAGATGGCCTGAGAAACCTTACCTCTGACTGAGGAGAGAATTGGTCTATATATTAGGGGTAGCCCCTTAAATCAGAATTTTGAAAGTACAATGACATATAAGATAAGGACTTATTTGACAGTACTCCTCTTATTTTTTAATGCTATTATGGAAGCACAAGACAGTGTATCTAATGACTGATTCTTCTTTTCAGAAATTTCAAAGACAAGTTTGTTAATACAGTTTGTGACCTTACTTGCTTCCAAGTCTTTCAGAATCATAAAGAGAATTCTGACTGAGGTTCCAGATGAGGTAGTAAACATTCCACACAGAGAGGTCGACTGTCACATACATGGAACCCCCAGCACCGCCCCAATCACCACCACCTCCCCTCCACTACTGCCATCGATATCACTATCCAAGTTGATGGAACAGAGGCTGGGGAAAGGCAGCAAAGAGACGGCAGAGGGAGGTAACAATTCCAAATAAGAATGGAAACTAATACTGCTTTCAGGTCAGTTTTCTTCATTTCTATTGGATAACAAAAGTAGTCAATTAACATTTCTTTAAAAAACTCCAGTGTAATTAACATACAGTGTGATATTCATTTTAGGTGTACAAGATAGTGATTCAACAATTCTACACATTACTCAGTGCTCATCATGATAAATGTACTCTTAATCCACTTCACCTATTTCACCCATTCCTCCACTCACCGCCCCTTTAGTAACCATCAGATTGTTCTCTATCATTACGAGTCTGGTGTATTTTTTTTTTTTTTTTGGTTTGTCTTTTTTTCCCCCTTAGTTAAAAATTTTTTTAAGTAGCCTTCACACCCAGTGCAGAGCCCAAAATCGGGCTTGTACTCACGACCCTGAGTTCAAGACCTGAGTTGAGATCAAGAGTCAGGGACTCAACTGACTGAGCCATCCAGGGGCCTCTCACTTGTTTTGTTTTTTAAATTCCATATGAGTGAAATCATATGGTATTTGTCTTTCTCTGACTGACTTACTTTGCTTAGATCCATTGATGTTGGTGCAAATGGCAAGATTTCATGTTTTTATGGGTGAATAATATCCCATTGTATACACAACACACACACACACACACACACACACACACACATCACCTCTTATTTATCCACTTATCTATTGATAGGTACTTCTAAATTTTTCTGTTAAAAAACACAAAAAAATTGTTGTTGAGGCAAAGCCAAGAGGCCTACTAATATGCTAATAGCTCTAGAAGCATTTAGGGGAGCCTGGGTGGCTCAGTCGGTTACGCCTCCGACTTCAGCTCAGGTCATGATCTCACGGTTCATGGGTTTGAGCCGCACTGGGCTTTGTGCGGACAGCTAGCTCACAGCCTGGAGCCTGCTTCTGATTTTGTGTCTCCCTCTCTCTCTGACCCTCCCCTGCTCACGCTCTCTCTCTCTCACAGAAATTTAAAAAAAGAAGCATTTATGAAGATGAAGTGTAAATTTGTAAATAAAATTTTACTATAGGAATGAGTAGCTATGTTGGATATAGTTGTGCCCTTCAGGGAATTAAATACAAATAAGGAAAGCAGCAAAAACATTTCAAACTTTTCAGCGCTTTGCTTGTTTCTTTAATCATATTGTCATGTGCATACCATATGTTAAGGTTGCTAAAGCCCTTTGCCTATCACATAGTATACCATCTTATTTATCATGAATCATAGAAAATTTTCCTTCCTAGAAACAAGATTTTTGCATAGCATATAGAATAAAAATTCTACTGGGAAGAATCTTAAAGATATTTGCTTATTTTCTAGAGCTATTGTATTATTTTACTTATGTATTCATTTTTCATTTACATACATTTCTCAAAATTAGGGTCTATTTTTTTAATGTTTTTATTTATTTACTTAAGTAATCCCTACACCCAACATGGGGCTTGAACTCATAACCCCAAGATCAAGAGTCAAATACCCTATTTAGCCAGCCAGGAGCCCCTAAATTGTGCTCTATTTTACTTGTCCAGTTTATTACTATTTGTTAAACTGAGTAATATAACTGTAGCCAAGCAACTGGGTATAAAGATTACTTTTTAGAGGACATCCAGATGGCCAACAGACACATGAAACGATGCTCAGCATCCCTCCTCATCAGGGAAATACAAATCAAAACCACACTGAGATACCACCTCACGACAGTCAGAGTGGCTAAAATGAGCAAATCAGAGCACTCTAGATGCCGGCGAGGATGTGGAGAAACGGGCACCCTCCTACACTGTTGGTGGGAATGTAAATTGGTACAGCCCCTCTGGAAAACAGTGTGGAGCTTCCTCAGGAAACTTACAATAGAACTCCCCTATGACCCAGCAATAGCACTGCTAGGAATTTACCCAAGGGATACAGGAGTGCTGATGCATAGGAGCACATGTACCCCAATGTTCATAGCAGCACTCTCCACAATAGCTAAAACATGGAAA